>NW_026586052.1:0-1349 GCF_907164565.1 Psammomys obesus | reverse complement strand
GAAAAAATACTAAAAGCTGCAAGGGAAAAAGGCCAAGTAACATATAACGGCAAACCCATTAGAATCACACCTGACTTTTCAACAGAAACTATGAAAGCCAGAAGGGCCTGGACAGATATCATGCAGACCCTAAGAGAACACAGATGTCAACCCAGGCTACTATACCCTGCAAAACTCTCAGTCCTCATAGACGGAGAAAACAAGATATTCAATGACAAAAACAAATTTCAACAATACCTACACACAAATCCAGCATTACAGAAGACACTGGAAGGGAAAATACAACCCAAGAAAATTAGCTTCTGTCAAGATAACACAGGAAATAATTAACCTTACTAGAGCAAAACAAAAAGCAACCAAGCATACAACCTTATGAACACAGCCAACATCAAAATCAAAGGATCTAACAGCCACTGGTCATTAATCTCTCTCAACATCAATGGACTCAACTCTCCAGTAAAAAGACACAGATTAACAGAATGGATACGTAAACAAAACCCAGCAATCTGTTGCATACAAGAAACACACCTAAGACACAAAGATAGACATTACCTGAGGGTAAAAGGTTGGAAGATGATTTTCCAAGCAAATGGACCCAAGAAACAAGCAGGAGTAGCCATTCTAATATCTGATAAAATAGACTTTCAACCAAAATTAATAAAAAGAGATGAGGAAGGACACTTCATACTCATCAAGGGAAAATTCCACCAGGAAGACATCACAATCATGAACATCTATGCCGCAAATACAAGAGCATCCACATTTGTAAAAGAAACATTGATAAAATTTAAACCACATATAGATCCCCACACATTAATAGTGGGAGACTTCAACACCCCACTCTCAACAAAGGACAGGACAACAAAACAGATATTAAACAAAGAAACAATATCTCTGACAGAGGTCATGAATCAAATGGACCTCACAGACATTTACAGAACTTTACACCCAAACACAAAAGAATTTACCTCCTTCTCAGCACCTCATGGAACCTTCTCCAAAATGGACCATATAGTTGGTCACAAAGCAAGCCTCAACAGATACAAGAAGACTGAAATAATCCCTTGTATCCTGCCTGATCACCATGGAATAAAGCTGGACTTCAACAACAACAGAAATAGCAAAAAGCCTACACACTCATGGAAACTGAACAACTTGTTACTAAATGACAGCTGGGTCAGGGAAGAAATAAAGAAAGAAATTAAAGCCTTTCTAGAACTCAATGAAAATGAAGACACAACATACCCAAACTTGTGGGACACAATGAAAGCAGTGCTAAGAGGAAAATTCATAGCACTAAGTGCCTTCAAGAAGAAATTCGAGACAGCTCATTCAAGCAACTTAATGGC
>NW_026586051.1:0-1399 GCF_907164565.1 Psammomys obesus | reverse complement strand
TTTTCCATTGTATGGTTTTGGCATCTTTGTCAAATATCAGGTGTCCGTAAGTGTGTGGGTTTATTTCTGGGTCTTCTGTTCGATTTCATTGATCCACCATTCTGTTTCTATGCCAGTACCATGCAGTTTTTATAACTGTTGCTCTATAGTACAGCTTGAGATCAGGGATGGAGATACCTCCAGAAGATCTTTTATTGTACAGGATTGTTTTAGCAATTCTGTGTTTCTTGTTATTCCATACGAAGGTGAGAATTTTTCTTTCCAGGTCTGTAAAGAATTGTGTTGGTAAATTGATGGGAATTGCATTAAATCTGTAGATTGTTTTTGGTAAGATGGCCATTTTTACTATGTTAATCCTGCCAAGCCATGAGCATGGGAGATCTTTCCATCTTCTCATATCTTCCTCTAATTCTTTCTTCAGAGACTTGAAATTTTTTTCATACAAGTCTTTGACTTCCTTGGTTAGGGTTCCGCCAAGGTACTTTATGTCATTTGTGGCTATTGTGAATGGTGTTGTTTCTCTAATTTCTTTCTCAGCCCTTTTGTCTTTTGTATACAGGAGTGCTACTGATTTTTTTGAGTTAATTTTATATCCGGCCACTTTGCTGAAGGTGTTTATCAGCTGTAGGAGTTCCCTGGTAGAGTTTTTGGGGTCACTCATATATACTATCATATCATCTGCAAATAGTGATAATTTGACTTCTTCCTTTCCCATCTGTATCCCCTTGATCTCCTTCGACTGTCTTATTGCTCTAGCAAGGACTTCCAGCACTATGTTGAAGAGATATGGAGACAGTGGGCAGCCTTGTCTTGTCCCTGATTTCAGTGGGATTGCTTTAAGTTTCTCTCCGTTCAGTTTGATGTTGGCTATAGGCTTGCTGTATATCGCCTTTACTATGTTTAGATATGTGCCTTGTATCCCTGAACTCTCCAGTACTTTAAACATGAATGGATGTTGGATTTTGTCAAATGCTTTTTCAGCATCTAGGGAGATTATCATGTGGTTTTTTTCTTTCAGTTTGTTAATATGGTGGATCACATTGATGGATTTCCGTATATTGAACCACCCCTGCATACCTGGGATGAAGCCTACTTGGTCATAGTGGATAATATCTTTGATGTGTTCTTGGATCCGGTTTGCAAGTATTTTGTTAAGTATTTTTGCATCAATGTTCATAAGGGAGATTGGCCTGAAATTCTATTTCTTTGTTGAGTCTTTGTGAGGTTTAGGTACCAAGGTGACTGTGGCTTCATAGAATGAGTTTGGTAATGTTCCTTCTGTTTCTATTTTGTGGAATAGTTTGAAGAGAATTGGAGTTAGCTCTTCTTTGAAGGTCTGGTAGAATTCTGCACTGAAGCCATCTGGTCCTGGGCTTTTTTTGGATGGGAGACTTTTGAT
>NW_026586050.1:0-3309 GCF_907164565.1 Psammomys obesus | reverse complement strand
TATTTCTGGGTCTTCTATGCGGTTCCATTGATCCTCCTTTCTGTTTTATGCCAATACCATGCAGTTTTTAATAATAACTGATTTAAAAGGTTGCTTTTTCACAGTACCCTTGCATGAGCAGGATAGGGAATAGTTTGCCTTCACAGTACCTACTCTGAACAATAGTGGTCCAATAAAGAGATACCACTACAGGAAGCTGTTGCCACAGGGAATGATAAATAGTTCAACTTTATGTCAGTATTTTGTGTGACAACTGTTAGAAATAATTTGTAAACAATTTCCTCAATCTATCATTTACCATTACATGGATGATATTTTGTTGGCTGATTCTAGTGCTGATATTTTAGAAAAAAAATGTTTAAGGAAACACAAAGAATTCTGCCATGCTGGAGGTTACAGATTGCTCCAGAAAAAAGAGGAGACTCACTTAGCTGTTTGTGTTATAAAATAAGTCAACAAAAAATCTGACCACAAAAGGTACAGATCCTTATGGACCAATTGCAAACTCTTAATGATTTTCAAAAATTAATGGGAGATATCACCTGGCTGAGGCCTATAATTGGATAAGTACTTCTGAGTTAAGTAATTTGTTTCAAATATTACAAGGAGATTCAGATTTAAGCCGTTTAAGACATGTAACAGCTGAAGCAGGAAAAAAAAAAGTTAATTCTGATAAAACAAAGACTGTAAAATTTATATATGGATAGAATTGATCCTAAACTTGACTGTATTTTGGTCATTTTGCCTTCAACTCATTTTCCTACTGGGCTCATTATGAAAAGGGAAAATAGTATTATGGAATGGATTTTCTTAGCACATAAAGTAAAAAATTAAAGACGTACATAGAAAAGATTTCTGAATTTATTATAAAAGATAGAATAGGAGTATGTCAATTGTCAGGAACAGACATTTTCTCTGTATAACCAAACTCTGTTACCTGCTTGAAGTAACTGTAGAGGTATCAAGAGAAAGGAAATCTGGCAGATGGATGCGTTTTGTATTTCAGAATTTGGAAAACAAAGACATGTACATTATACCATTGATACACACTCAGGATTTCAATGGGCAACCAATTTAAGTTCTGAAAAGACTGGTTATATAGTTGCACATTTATTGGAAATAATGGCAGTCATCGGATACTCACACAAATTAAGCCTGATAGTTCACTCACATAGGTATCCGGTAAGATGAAGCAATTCTGTGCATATTATAAAAATATAAGGCACATTACTGTTATACCACACAATCCTACAGGACAGGCATTTTAATTGTACTTTAAAAGAGATGCTTATTAAACAAAAAGGGAGAGTAAAGACCCCAAGGACAGGCTAAATAATGCTTTGTTAACTTTAATATTTTTTAATGTTGTTGAAAAAAAGAATAACAGCATGTGAGAGACACTGAAACTATTTTTCTATAGAAAAAAACTGTAGAACTAGAACAATACATTTATTATAAGGACGTGTTGACTTGAAAGAGTTTTGAGATGGGGATGTGGTTGAGCTTATGTATTTTTAGGGAATGAAAACATCTGGTTACCAACAAAACTTATAAAGATTAGATTTGACCAGGAAAGTCCTCCTACTAGCTGAGACTTGAATGTCTTTGCATGGTAAATGAATCTTATTGGCTACCTGGTAGTTATGATGCAAAAATGTACCTATAATATTACCTTTAAAAGTTTTATTTTCAGAGCAAAAGATCAGATAACAGTTAAGATAAAGCAAGCAGCCCAGATGATTCAGCTTCACAGCCTGCCTCAGTTATGGTTTCCTCAAGAATCTACATACAGGTGAAATTCAAAATGGCTACCTAATTGATCAAACACTCAGTGACTAGACAGAAAACTGAGAGACAAAACAAAAACCTCAGAGACTAGACAGAAAACTCAGACTGGACAGAAAACATAGAGACTGGCCAACATACACATACTGGATAGAAAAATATACAGCTAGTTTTTCCGGTGTTTGGCTAGTATCCTAATATTTAAAGGTATCTAAAAAAAGGTCTTTTACCCCAGACAACCAAAAATAATTTTAAGAACACGATGCCCCAAGAGGTAGGGTGTGTGTTTTGTTTGGTTGGTGAGTTATGGATTGGTTAAGGTAAGGGAGGAAACAAAGTATAGGTTAAAATCAAGGATCTTTTTTTTTTCTTCCTTTTTCTTTTTCTCTTATCTTTCTCACTTAGCCAGTGTTAGGGGAAAGGAAGAAAAAAGGGAATGATAAAAAAGGAGGGGTATAGGATTATAGAATAAAAGGTAGATTATTGAATCTACTTGTATAAAATCTATGTATTGGTATGAATTATTGCATATTGGTAGAAATTTAAGACTGTTTTGTTCAACTTTTGCTTAATGTATTGTATATATGAAACTAATTTTTTGTATATTGATAGAAATTTAAGGTTATTATATTCAACTTTTGCTTGACATATTGTACATATGCAACTCATTTGAAATGGTGGTATGAAATTCTAGTCCTATGAAAGCTAACTTTTGCAAACTCTTCAGAATGATTGGAGAATGCAAGTTAGTAGTTAGTCACCTATACAATCTTATTTGTAGTACTGTTAGATACTAGTTCAACTAACTATAGAAATAAGCTTTATTAAGTCTCTTAGATATGTTTCCCAGGTTATATACATAGTACATAGATAGAAACATGCAATGTTGCTCTATAGATAGATAGATGGCCTTCAAATACTTCAAAGATCTACAGAATATGGCATTTAAAGATATTTTAATAGTAAAAGGCTTTTCTGACAGATAGACACATCTGCTCTTGGCAGCACCTTTAATCTACTTCAAAGAAGATGATGGGCATCGCAAAAATATGGCAAGATAGCCAATGCAGAAAAAAAACCAAAACAACAACAACAACAACAAAAAAAACACTGTTCATCAACTGCTGGTAGCAGGCTATATGAGCAAACTGTGAACAAGCAGGACACTGGAAAATTGACTGTCCAACTTTGCAGAGATTAAGTGGTTAGTCCTTCAAAATTCCTGCTTCACAGAAAAGCCTGTCAGATATTCTGGACCTGTACGCTGAAGATTAGATGTTCCAATGACACAGAGAAAGTTCTAGTGGCAATCTCTGTCATTTCTAAAGTTCTGTAACCTGTTTGCTTTATTCTTCCTACATTCATAGGTAATATTATTTCCTTCTAAGGTCACTTATGAGGTTGAAGACTAGAATTTTACTACAATTCAACTGAAGACAGTGTTTTTTATGTCTAAAAAGATGTTTTACTGCATGGTATTGGCATAAAAACAGAAAGGAGGATCAATGGAACCGCATAGAAGAC
>NW_026586049.1:0-7119 GCF_907164565.1 Psammomys obesus | reverse complement strand
CCCTATCAGTGGACTTGGGGAGTGGCATGCATGCAGAAAGGGGAGGGAGGGTGGGATCAGGAGGGGAGGAGGGAGGGGCTTATGGGGGGATACAAAATGAATAAAGTGTAATTAATAAAATAAAAAAAAGAAAAAGAAGAAGTTAAAAAAAAAAGAAAGTCTAACAAGGATCAAAATGAACTTGTGCTGGTAATGCTGTGACAAAAAATAATAAAAAGGGAGCGATATTAGATGCATGGACATCCCCTAAACAACACGTAACTCTTTGAAGCTATCATATCATGTAATTCTTGTAGGGTGAAAATTTAGCAGTCTTTCACCTCACCCCTATCAGAGAGATGGAGAAGGCTTTTATTTTAAATACCTTAATTGATATCAGTCATGGAGAGAGTCCCTGAGCCTGGATAGAAACAGTTTTGCAATGACATTTTCAAGTACTGAATTAGCATTAGAGAGCCCGAGGAAGTGATGTGGGATAAAAGTGGCTTCTCAAACCTGGCCAGCCTAATCCCAGAAGCTCCGAAGTGAACTTTCTGTAGGAGTGGCTAGGGTGGTTGATTCACACTCAATGTTTTCTCATTAACTCATTTCATATTTCCTGTGTTGGATCGCTGTAGAAAATAGAGGCCAAATTACAACTAAAACCAAATTGTTAATAGAAGGGAAATTTAAATTTTATTGTATTGTATAACTTTAGAACATTTTAATATATGAGAATGCATCCCTTTAACCAGTTTCAATAAAAAGCAAGTGTATTTAAGGAAACACGATAATAGCCCTCATTACTACACTTTGCTTCAAATGCTTCTCCTAGTAATACTTTCAATCCTTCATAAGATTATTTACTCATAGTCTTGTTTGTTGTATATTCACCACAGAAAACAAACTTAAAAATAATTGTGTTGGAATTTCTCAAAGTTACTTATATCAGTAGCTGTTTTTTAAGTTTATTATTGGATAATAAAAATGCATAGTTTTATTGTTTTTGTCAGTGTTTTTGTTAGCATCCTCAATGAATTTCATTCTGACATCTTCAGATTTTATTAAAACATTTTGCTCTTATTCACTTGCTTGCTGTCTTCCAATTGCGGTTGAGTCCTCTATGAGGGATTTTAGAAGTTTTCTGTGGCACTTTAGCTCTTTGATTATCTTTGGCTTGGGTTATTGAAGAGGTGTCATAAAAGCTTATTTTCTAATATCTACTGTTTGTTTCATTGGTATATTTTATGTATCCCACTTTTGTGACTGCTTGCTTTATCTTATGTGGTTCTTCTATTGCTTAGACTTATGATTACCACTAATATTTGGAGATGGGAAACAGGTAACTATAAAAGGAAATTTTAGTCTCCTGAGGTAATTTTCTTGGAAAGTTGCTGCCTTTGACTGCTAACCTAGGCCTAGTCCTGGAAGCTTCTATCATAAAATCTAACCTAGGCCTAAAATGTTTTCATCCTATTAGACTTACTGCTGAATAAGCTTACCCTTTCTTGTTCTTTCTGAACTCTGGGCTGGCTCAAACTCAGCTTACTTAATCAATCTGACTTTTCTCTCAGCCTCTGAATTACTCTGCTTCGCCTCAAACTAACTGCAACTATCTTTTCTAATCTTCTGACTCCTTCTGATTCTCTGGCTCATTCCATCTTCACCTGTGTTCTTTCTCTGTAACCTGTCCCTCTATGACCTTCCTGTAAAAACTTCCTCCCTTTTTCTCATTGTCTGTGCTGCCCCTTAAGTAGCTTCCCTTTCCTCTCTCTTCTCCTGAGAGTCGGGCAGATCCTATTCTCTCAAATCTTCTCTGATTCATCACTTTTTCTGCCACTCTATTAAACACCATTTTCAATCATGAGTGCTTCCTTCTACAAATTATCTTTATGTTCATTTTTGGGGATTAAAGACATACACCATCATGCCTGGACCTAAGCATTTTACCTGATACTTGCTCCACATCAGGCTGGCATTAAACTCTGAACTGCTCACCTGTCTTCTGAACAGAGGTGTTTGTATTAAAGCCAGATCACACAGACCTAGAAAGTCTTTGGATATGATCTCTTGCCATAACAGCCATGTTCCGAACTAAAATTCTTCCGCAGGCAACAGTGAGAGAAAAGTGCTCTGACAATCCTGCTATCAAAATAATAAAATGCCTGTTTGTATTTCACTTAACCCTCAGGGAAATCTGGAAATAGAGGAGCTAAGTTAGTTAGGCTAAGCGTGCTTAAAGATGTTTTTTAAGCTAATGAGGCTGAAGTGATGGATCAGCAGCAAAGAACTGCTCTATCAGAGGAAGCAATTTCTGTTCCTAGAGCCAATATGGTGTCTCATAACCATGTGTTGCTCTATCGCCAGGGAGGCCAACAGTCTCTCCGGCTCCAACCTGCTCCAGCACATGTGGCGCATGTATGTAGTCAGACAAGCAGACAATTAATTCATCAACATTTGAAAATCTGAGGCTAAAGGAATTAGTAACTGAAAAGAGAAAGAAATGTACAGTGGAAGTGATGACAAAAGCGTGTGTGGTAGAGGATGGACCGTGTAACAGATGCAGGAAAAAGACAACTGATAAAAATCTATTCCAGTAGAGTAAAGCTAAAGCAACACGAAAATTGAAGTACAAACCTAAAGACAACGGAAACTCAAGAATAAGAATTTTTTTTGCCATCAATGAAAGAGTACTTCTGGTTTGCTGTGGTGATCATGTTTTCTCTCTACACGTTATCTTTTGCAGATAACTCCGCAAGAAGACACGGGATTCAACAATTTAATGTCCTGTGCAAGTAGCCGCTCTCTGCAGAAGTTTTAAGCTCGTTAGCTGGGATGCCACTTCTAGTATTTTGCCTTGGCCCCCGGCCCCCAGCATCATTCTCTTTGTGGTCATGTTCCCATGTGATGTTTCCGTGTCCGGTGGTCTGCCTTGGAATTCAGGGATGCCTCTAGCTTTTATTCCTCTTGGGGGATGGTTGCTCTTTCCTCCCTTTGCTGTGTATCCAGCAGTTATGCTCAGTCCTTGTCTGGCTATATTTGTGCTCATGACTCTGTACATTGCAGTTTACTCCTCCTCTTCACTTGATCGTTGGAGTCATCCCCTGTCCAGCCACCGGGAATGGAGGTCCCTCCCCAGTTATGGAGATGGAGCAGTGTCAAATTGTCTGATTTGCCCAGCAGAGGAATTCAGCCTCCCAAAATGCAAGAGGCCTTCCTCCTTCATTCCATGCTGAGAGGAAACAAGACAAAACCAAGGAGTCTGGCACAGAAGCAGAAACATGACATCACCTAGATCTGTTATTTTGCACATGGCCCATGCAGGAAATTGCTGAAATGCTTAAGTAGTTGAGAAAGAAGAGAAATAATTTATGATAAGTGAACATTTTCGGATACCCAAATTTCAGTGCTCATTATGATTCTATTTTTGAACACTCCCATGCCCATTCATTTTTAACATAAAAATGTGGCTAACCACTGTTAGCCTATTGGTTAGCTAACTGGTTAGCATGTTGACCCAAATACAAGAGCAATGTAACAACACAGTGGAGCTTTATAAATCTCCCTCGTTTCTTCCTCCCAGTCTCCCTTTTCCTCTGTGTCTCTTTCAGTTTCTTTGCTAACCTTGATGACTCACTAACTACATGAGAGAAGCATTTAAGCTGTTAGAGTAGAACTTTACAACCTTGAATCTGGTGCTAATCCACTATCTCACTGGTAATCCCTGTGGGTTAATTCCCTCCCTCTCTGATAATGCTTGTGCTTCTCTTCATTCTCAAAAACCTATTGGGATTTCCAGTTTCTCCAGTCACCAGCAGCTCAGCCTCAATTCTCCATTGCTTATGCAAATTCGCGCCTTTCTCAGGAGTCTGGATTTTTCTCTAGACCAAAATGATAAAGTGGCATGTCTGTTTCTCTTTTTAATATAAAAATCACTTTAGTGCAATAAATTCACAAATAAAAACGTAATATATCCAGTTTAATGTAGCATGCAAACAGACACTTGCCCAGTCCTAAACATCTTAATGAACTTCTTTTCTATACACTTAGAATATCCATACTGAAGGCCTGGTGCTCTGTTATTTTTATCTATCGCTATTCTTAGGTGTTCTCACTCTCACTCTCTTGCACTTGCTTTTACTCCTCTTGCTCCCACTCTCTCCACCTCCTCTCTTCTTGCTCTGTTCCTTCTACTCTGTCTTCCTGTTAGTTTTATTCCTCAAAATCCTTACATGCTAAGGACTTTGGGTGATTTCAATACTTTCTAAGTTCGTATGTCTAATCTCCAAATTATTGTATGTTCTTCCAATAATTAGCAGTAATCTTCTTCTAAACTATGGGTCTTTGACTAATACAAACAATGTTTTTAATTTGTAATTGCTGTATTTACTGTATTTTAACTCCAATATTTTAAAACTGAAGCACAGTAAAACAGAAACCAATGCATATTTGAAATATTGCTTGATATACAAAGTGTTCTAAGCCTATACTTTTAATTTAGAAGGATTTATTAGACTGTGTTGGCAAGAGAGAGAGGCAGGGGGAGGAGAGAATATGAAATTTGAAAGCAATACCAACAAACACTAACAAAGTTCTGTTCTGACATCTGTGTTCCAGCTTCAGTCTCCAGATCTTTGCTGAATGAAATGGTAAAATCAGTGCTGTGGCCATCTGTACCAATTAACTGAATGCTAATGTTCTTGCTGCAGCTGATGGTTGGGCTCTCTGCAGCACAATACAGTGCTTGAAAATTCTATTTGCCATTTTGTAAAAAAGGGTAGGAAATATTGATCAAGGTTATAACATATGAACTCATTCAATTCAAAGCAACTGGGAGAAATTAAAGCAACAAATATTTTCAACTAAAAGATAAAGTGTTTCCTGGCATATCAGTTATGCATAACTGTGGACAGTTTAACTTTCTTAATTGGGTGACTGGAAATTTCTTGATCTGTGGCCGTTCAATGGGCAAGGTCAAAACATCCACTGGCCACACTGATCTGTGATGCCGGGCATTATAGCCACCGTTGTGTGTTCCATCTTTAAGGCTTGCCTTCCTCTTTGCCCTGACAAAGTTCCATTAGAATGAACAGTGGGAAGGACATGTTTGCAGTAAAGCGGAGGAGATGCATTTCCTGAAGCCTGTGTGACAATCCATGCCAGCTAATAATGCTCCTATAAATTCACCTCAGGTTCTCTCCTGAGGCCACATCTTTCCGAGCTTAGAGCCATAGGAATACTGTTTGTTTTTCCTTCTTCTGGATGGAGAATAATTTATATTTCTGTGAAACATACTTCACTTCACTTGGGTAGCCCGGGTTGTCAGACAGTTACAGAGGTTTATAAACAAACTGATGCGTGAATGCTGCTAAACCGCCAATAGAGCCAGGACCTTTAGAGATTAGACCTATCCTAGTGCCAGGGAGAGCACAGGACTTTCTGTCCTTTTAAAACTTTTCTTCTGGGCTGTTTCCAGCTTTTGGCTATTACAAATAAGGCTGCTACAAACATGGTTGAGCAAATGTCCTTATTGTGTACTTGAGACTTTTTGGGGTATATGCCTAGGAGTGGTATGGCTGGATCTTGAGGAAGCGCTATTCCTAGTTGTCTGAGAAAGCGCCAGATTGATTTCCAGAGTGGTTGTACAAGTTTACATTCCCACCAGCAGTGGAGGAGGGTTCCCCTTTCTCCACAACCTCTCCAGCATGTGTTGTTTCTTGAGTTTTTGATCTTAGCCATTCTGATGGGTGTAAGGTGAAATCTCAGGGTCGTTTTGATTTGCATTTCCCTGATGGCTAATGAGGTTGAGCATTTCTTTAAGTATTCTCTGCAATTCGATATTCCTCTGCAGAGAATTCTCTATTTAGGTCTGTACCCCATTTTTTAATTGGATTACTTGGTTTTTTGCTGTTTAACTTCTTTAGCCCCTCAGTAGAGGAATGAATGTACAAACTGTGGTACATCTACAGAATGGAATATTATTCAGCAATAAAAAACAAGGAAACCGAGGGAAGTGGGAGGGGCAAGATGGCAGTGCTGGGAGGACTCTCATTCTGAGGAGCAGCACAGCAGGATTGGCACAGTGACCAGCAATCAGAACTCGCGGCCATAAAACACAAGTGATTGTGTTTCACAGGTGAGAGGATACCCCACGGTGGGGGATTCAATCAGCTTTAACTCACCCGGCTAAACCGCGGAAGAGATCCCGGTTCCACCAGGCGCTTGGTCGCCAGCCCAGAGCTACACCCCAGTGCGATCTGGTCACGGTCCCAGACTGAACTGTGGGCCCACAACATCATAGACTAGATTTCCCAGTCGAGAGATAACCCCATGGAGCAGGAAACAATTGGGACCGACCTCAGGTTACCCAGACATCCCCTGGAAAAGACTCGGGTTCCGCGGGCGCCCCAGGAGCCAGCCCGGATCCAGAGCCGGGACACAGGCGCCTGCCTGCATGCCTGATTTGCCACCTCAAATAGAACTGTGGGCACCAGGGCACCAGGGCACCAGACTGCGTGTCTCTGGCAGGAGGAAACCCCTAGCAGAGGTGGTCAGCAGCTCTAACGCTTAGGACACCCAGCACCAAAACACTTCCTGGACTCATGCAGACTCTAGTGCAGGCAGGAGCGCTGTGCTCTGCCGCCATTATTGAGTTCCCCTAGGGCACTGGGACACACAGCTGCATCTTCAGACCTACAAAAGCCAGAGAGCCATTACAGCAGCTCTCAGATACTGTGCCAATGATCAGCCAGTTATTCTTAGCTAGACTGTCAAAACTGTGGGAATCCCTGGTCCTTCAAGAGGGCTGCACCCACAGCATCTGGACCAGAGCAGTGCCTGCAGCCGCCATCCCAGACAGAGACACACAGCTTCTGGTCCAGAGTGAGGCACCTAGCCTCCAGACCAGAACAGTGCCCCCAGGCAACAACTCAACCTAGGTGCACATTCTCCAGGTCCAGAGGGGAGCAATCAGCCTCTGGCCCAGAGACTTGCTGAGTGCACCTCTCACTTTCCCAGACAGAACTGTGTGCCCCAGGATAACAGACTGAGTTTCCCTGTTGGGAGAAAACCCCACAGCTAGGGAATCAGCAGGTTCTTCAAGAGGACTGTACATGGAAATTTAGTGAGCAGCAGCACACT
>NW_026586048.1:0-1611 GCF_907164565.1 Psammomys obesus | reverse complement strand
ATATGAAGTTGAGAATTTTTCTTTCCAGGTCAGTAAAGAATTGTGTTAGCAATTTCATGGGAATTGCATTAAATCTGTAGATTGCTTTTGGTAAGATGGCCATTTTTTACTATGTTAATCCTGCCAAGCCATGAGCATGGGAGATCTTTCCATCTTCTCATATCTTCTTCTAATTCTTTCTTCAGAGACTTGAAATTTTTTTCATACAAGTCTTTGACTTGCTTGGTTAGGGTTACACCAAGGTACTTTATGTCATCTGTGGCTATTGTGAATGGTGTTGTTTCTGTAATTTCTTTCTCAGCCCTTTTGTTTTTTGTATACATGAGGGCTACTGGTTTTTTTTTTTTTTTGAGTTAATTTTGTATCCGGCCACTTTGGTGAAGGTGTTCAGCTGTAGGAGTTCCCTGGTAGAGTTTTTGGGGTCACTCATGTATATTATCATATCATCTGCAAATAGTGATAATTTGACTTCTTCCTTTCCCATCTGTATTCCCTTGATCTCCTTCAACTGTCTTATTGCTCTAGCAAGGATTTCCAGCACTATGTTGAAGAGATATGGAGAGAATGGGCAGCCTTGTCTTGTCCCTGAATTCAGTGGGATTGCTTTAAGTTTCTCTCCGTTCAGTTTGATGTTGGCTATAGGCTTGCTGTATATCACCTTTACTATGTTTAGATATGTGCCTTGTATCCCTGATCTCTCCAGTACTTTAAACATGAATGGATGTTGGATTTGGTCAAATGATTTTCAGCATCGAGGGAGATTATCATGTGTTTTTTTTTCTTTCAGTTTGTTAATATGGTGGATCATATTGATGGATTTCCGTATATTGAACCACCCCTGCATACCTGGGATGAAGCCTACTTGGTCATAGTGGATAATATCTTTGATGTGTTCTTGGATTCGGTTTGCAAGTATTTTGTTAAGTATTTTTGCATCAATGTTCATAAGGGAGATTGGCCTGAAATTCTCTTTCTTTGTTGACTCTTTGTGAGGTTTAGGTACCAAGGTGATTGTGGCTTCATAGAATGAGTTTCATAATGTTCCTTCTGTTTCTATTTTGTGGAATAGTTCGAAGAGAATTGGAGTTATCTCTTTTTGAAGGTCTGGTAGAATTCTGTGCTGAAGCCATCTGGTCCTGGGCTTTTTTTGGATGGGAGACTTTTGATGACTGCTTCTATTTCTTTGGGGGATATAGGACTATTTAATTGATTTACCTGGTCCTGATTCAGCTTTGGTAAGTCAAATCGATCAAGAAAATTGTCCATTTCATTTAGATTTTCAAATTTTGTTGAGTATAGACTTTTGAAGTAAGTCCTAATGATTGTTTGGATTTCCTTAGTGTCTGTAGTTATGTCCCCCTTCTCATTTCTGACTTTGTTGATTTGGGTGGTGTCTCTCTGCCTTTTAGTTAGCTTGGCTAAGGGTTTGTCGATCTTGTTGATTTTCTCAAAGAACCAGCTCTTGGTTTCGTTGATTCTTTGAATTGTTTTATTTGTTTCTAAAGGATTGATTTCAACCCTGAGTTTGATTATTTCCAGCCGACTATCCTTTTTGGTGTGTCTGCTTCTTTTTCTAGGGTTTTTAAGTGGGCCATTAAGTTGCTTGAATGA
>NW_026586047.1:0-9228 GCF_907164565.1 Psammomys obesus | reverse complement strand
TGCTATCACTTGAGTTTTTCATCTTGGCCATTCTGATGGGTGTAAGGAATCAAAACGACCCTGTAGAGGTTTCCAAGGTATCACAAGTGGACAAGAGAGAGGACAGATGCCTAGGGAGAAAATCAATGTCACGTGAAGTTAAAAGAGGAGTTTTAATGTTCATCAACCTCACTCGAACAACACATCAGATCACCAGAGTAGACAAATTGTATTTTGAAAATTCTGATATTGTTTTTATTTCCCAGATTTTACACGTGAGGTTTTCTTTTTCTACATTGTTTACCTACAAAGCTTCTGGGTCAACTGAAATATTAAATCACAGAGGACAAGTGGTATATAGTTTTAGGGTTATTAAAAATAAGATGAAAATGTATTTAAAAAAACTAAAACTATCATATAAGTGACCAACTGGTTCCAACCTTATCATGATTTTGATTTCAATTTGTAACTAGAGCTTATTGTAATGTTGCAGATCAGGCTCAATGCATCTACATGATATGTCAGCATTCTACAGCTGACATATAATATAACCATTACATGTTCTATATTTTAATTATTTGGATAGTAGGCAAAGACCTATTTATCATGTGAGTGTATCTGAATCATTAAAATCAATTTATAAAACAAAAGAATCAATATTCAGTATTTAATCTATTTTTCAAAATTTGTTGTCCTCACATGAATCGTATAATATTAACATTCAATTTATATTACGAAATTTTTTATCAGTTCCTTGATTACAAATGTTTTGCTGAAGGATAAACACTATATATGGTAGTCGGAATAAAATCGTTACCCAATGTGAATTAACAAGATTGATACTGCACATCTATTACAGTCAAGAAATGTGCTATATGAAGACTGCTAAAACAATACAAAAAACATACTTTACATGACTAGTGAATTAATTCATTATATAACACTCAATTGAACAATAACTTTGTTTTATGCATTTTATCTGATATTTGAAGTATTTCTTCAGGATAGAATGAAAATTATGTTTCTATTTATAATATACCTTATGTCACTTTCTACTTCATCACCTCTCACCCTGGCCGCATTCATTCTCATGCCTTATATCCAGGCACGATAATAACTTCCTTAAAGCACATTAAGAAAATGTAGCAGCAACTCATAAGTGGGGCAGCCTCATTACCTTAGAATCTATATTTAAGGTGGGTCTGTAATGAGACCAGAAAAGCAGGTCATTTGTAAATGAAGACTAAGGCAATAGGATCACTGTTTCAACGTACATTAACTAATGTCACATTTTATTTTTCATGCAGCAAAATTCTTGAATCCTTAGAAAATAGATTAAAAGATATTACTTAGTTCCCTGAAGACTCCTCTCCCTCTCCTCCCATCTCAAACATCAATTTCCAAAGAATTCTTAGGCACAACCCAGTGGGTAAAATAGAAGCAATCAGCTGACAAATTCATTCATAACAATTGTGCATGCCTGAAATCACCCAAGTAATGCATTTCCAAATGCAGAAGAGAGAATATTAATCATTAGAAAGTTAATTTGTCCAATGAAAGACAAATATGTCTCAGGAACACTTAACATATGAACAACCAACAAATAATCTTACAGTCCACTTAAATTTCCACATGATATACTGAAGCTATGGTGATGTTTATTAAATTATCTCTAAAACTTACACAAATCAGAAGTAAATATTAACTCTGGGCCACACACACACACACACACACACACACACACACACACACATATATAATATTCTAATGAAATGGAGTAGTTATTTTGTTGGGTCACTGTCAGATGAGAATGTTATTCTACATAAAGTTTACTTAAAGGTGTAATTATATGATCTTGCTTTTGTGACCACAGAGGCAGTCTTAAATAGACCCATTCACACATTTTACATTCTCATTGATGCTTTTTTTGGCTTACAGGCTCTAAAAGTTTTAAATAGTGGTATCATGAGCATTCTGCCTGGACTTCACTGTCATTCTGGGCAGAAGTCCAGCTGTTTGCTAGCATAAACCAGTTGATTTATATACATAACATATCCTGGTGAACACACACATGCACACACACACAGACATACTCACACACATGCATCCTATTTCTGAAATATGTTAATTTTTACTTTTTAAGTCCCTCTTAAATTTTAAGTCATTTCCCAAATCATATCCTGCCCGAATGAGTTTATCAACTAGGTTAGAGTTAGAGGTGAGAATTCTGCTTTGTTTCTTCTGTTCATTTTAGGTTCAGGCTTTCATTCTCAGTTTATCACTATTATGATGCACAAATTGCTTATTATTTTGTGAAATGTATTTCCAACCTTAAATTTTAGTTGCAACTATCTGTGATACTTACCATAGATAACTGATAATCTTACCCTGTTTGAGGTTATTATTTCTTAAATGTCATGGTAACCTGAGGTTCAGGGAGGCAACATAAATATCTAATATTTCAAAACTAATGACTAAAATGCATTAACCTTCACACAGATTGAGAGTCATTTATTTAGTTTTATTTTATTTTAATAATTTTATTGTGTATACTAAGAGTGAGGACACGGTATAATGACATAGATTAAATGGTAACGTGGTCAAGGCAGGGATGACAAATAAAATGTCCCTCACCTCACACAGGCAGAACTTTTCTGTGAGAATAGTTACAATGTATTCATTTGACTCACTTGTAGGATGGTCTAATCAGAAATCTAGCATAGAAAACTAAGACTATAGCAAATAATAATATGCTGCATTTGGGGAACAACCTGGAAACTTCTGACAAAGAACTTCACACTATGTATCAGCTTTATCTTTCTACCAATTCCCTATTTGAGATAACTGAATTATAAAGTAAAAGATCATTATTATTCACAGTGCTGGAAGTTTTAATACCAGATAGACTGACTTCATCTCTTCAAACGAGTGGATTGGTGAGTGGGCATCATAGAACAAAACCACTCACTTCATAGAAGGCCAAACAGAGAGAATGAGTGTGATTTCTCAGTATCCATCCAGGACACATGCTCAGCGAATCCTCCTTAAAGATGACAACACCGCCCAATAGCAACATCTTGGAAATATAGCCTTAAACAAAGGTCCTTTGAAGAGTGTTTAACATCCAATTATAGTGCATGTTGACTTGTTATTTTATTATTATTATTGGCTTTTTAAGACAGGGTTTCTCTGGGTAGCTTTGGCTGTCCTGGACTCACTTTGTAGACTAGGCTGGCCTTGTACTCACAGAGATCCACCTGCCTTTGCTTCCCAAGTGTTGGGATCACAGGCCTGCGCCACTGTGCCTGCCTAACTAGCTCCACTTTTTTTTTCTGTAACAGATACACTGTGCCTAGCCCACAGTGCATGCTTTATTATTATTTCTAACATAATGGTTCTCTGAAGCTCTGTTAACAGATTCTACATCCACACACCCTTTGAACAGCTTTTCTTAAAAGCATATACCTGTGTCATCTCCTGAGAGCTTAGATTTCTGGAGGAAGGTGGGAGCAGAAGTCTCATGTGGTTCAATAGTAATCACATTTTGCCATCAAGCGTGCATGTGTTGCTTTTGTGAGCCTTCAAATACTGACAACCACAGAGGTATTGCACCTGCTACACTGAGAGACAGTAGTTCTGGAATGCACACTAGCTCCTCTTTTAAATGCCATAACCAATGAATGAAGATAAGTTAAAAGATAACATGCCCAAACATTTACTAATAAATAAATGTATTTCCTTTATCTGTGGGCAAATCCTTTCACCTATTGAAGAAACAGTAAAGATTGTCTTGACAGAAAATGATTCAATAATGTGACTGAATTTTGAAGGTCAGAATTCCTATCTATAGCCATAAAATTTTTACATAAATAAAAAAATAAGGTGCTAGTCAATATTATAGAATCTTTTTTTAAAATCTGTTCAGACTTGAAATTTTATTCTTTTTAATATTTTTTATTTTTAAATAATTTTATACATTCACTTGTATCCCAGCTGTAGCCCTCTCCCTCTTTGCCTCCCAACCTTCCCCTTCCTCCCTCCTCCCTGTCTCCTTCAAAGTTCACTGAGAGGCAGTGTCCTCCTCTCCTTCCATCTGGCCCTAGCTTATCAGTTATCTTCAGGATGGTTGCAATGTCTTTATCTGTGGCCTAGCAAGGCTGCTCCTCCCTCAGGGGGGAGGGGAAGCTCATGAGTTCATGAGAGAAACAATTCCTGTACACCTTGCTAGGGAAACCACTTGGATACTGAGCTACCATGGGCTATTTCTGAGCAGGGGTTGTAGGTTATATCTATGCATGGTCTTTTGTTGGATAAAGAGTCTCATAGAAGACCCCTGTGCTCAGATATATTTGGACCTTGTGGGGCTCCCTGTTCTCTCCAGGATATACTAATTCCTCCTTCCTTCATATGATTTCCCACACTCTGCTGAAGGCTTGGTTATGGGTCTCAGCATCTCTTTTGATACACTGCTAGGTAGTGTCTTTCAGGTGCCTTCTCTGGTAGGCTACTGTCCTATCTGTGGCCTAGCAAGACTGCTCCTCCCTCAGGATGGAGGGGAAGCTCATGAGTTCATGTCAGAAACGATTCCTGTCCCCCTTACTAGGGAAGCCACTTGGATACTGAGCTACAATGGGCTATGTCTGAGCAGGGGTTGTAGGTTATATCCATTCATGGTCCTTGGGTGTTTCTCTGCCATTCAATGTTCCTCTATTGAGAATTCTCTGTTTAGCTCCATTCCCCATTTTTTAATTGGATTACTTAGTTTGTTGCTTTTCAGCTTCTTTAGTTCTTTGTATATACTGGATATTAGCCCTCTGTCAGATAAAGGGTTGGTGAAGATTCTTTCCCAATCTGTAGGCAGTCGTTTTGTTTTGATGACGGTGTCTTTTGCTTTACAGAAGCTTTTCAGTTTCATGAGGTCCCATTTATTGATTGTTGCTCTTAGAGCCTGTGCTGTTGGTGTTCTGTTCAGGAAGTTGTCTCCTGTGCCAATGAGTTCTAGGCTGTTCCCCACTTTTTTTTCCAACTGATTTAGAGTATCTGGTTTTATGTTGAGGTCCTTGATCCACTTTGACTTTCGTTTTGTGCAGTGTGATAAATATGGATCTATTTTCATTTTTCTGCATGTAGACATCCAGTTGGATCAGCACCATTTGTTGAAGATGCTGTCTTTTTTCCATTGAATGGCTTTGGCTTCTTTGTCAAAAATCAAGTATTCATAGGTGTATGGGTTTATTTCTTGGTCTTCTATGCAGTTCCATTGATCCACCTTTCTGTTTCTATGCCAGTACCAAGAAGTTTTTATTATTATTGCTCTGTAGTACAACTTGAGTTCAGGGATGGAGATACCTCCAGAGGATCTGTTGTTGTACAGGATTGTTTTGGAAATTCTGGGTTATTTGTTTCTCCATATGAAGTTCAGAATTTTTTTTTCAAGGTCTGTAAAGAATTGTATTGGTATTTTGATGGGAATTGCATTGAATCTGTAGGTTGTTTTTGGCAGGATGGCCATTTTCACTATGTTAATCCTACTGATCCATGAGCATGGGGGATCTTTCCATCTTCTGATGTCTACTTCAATTTTTTTTCTTAAGAGACCTGAAGTTTTTTTTCAAGCAGGTATTTCACCCACCTGGCTTTAGTCACCCCAAGGTACTTTACATTATTAGTGGTTGTTGTGAAGGTTGTTGTTTCCCTGATTTCTTTCTCAGCCCTTTTGTCTTGGGTATACAGGAAGGCTTCTGATATTTTTGAGTTAATTTTGTATCCAGCCACTTTGCTGAAGGTGTTTATCAGCTGAAGGAGTTCTTTAGTTGAGTTTTTGGGGTCACTCAGGTATACTATCATATCATCTGCAAATAGTGAAACTTTGACTTCTTCCTTTCCGATTTGCATTCCCTTGATCTCCCTTACTTGTCTTATTGCTCTGGCTAGGTCTTCAAGTACTATGTTGAAGAGATATGGAGACAATAGGCAGCCTTGCCTTGTCCCTGATTTCAGTGGGATTGATTTAAGTTTCTCTCCATTGAGTTTGATGTTGGATATAGGCTTTGCTGCATATTGACTTTACTATGTTTAGGTATGTTCCTTGTATCCCTGATCTCTCCAAGACTTTAAAAATGAATGGGCATTGGATTTTTTCAAATGCTTTTACGGCATCTAGGCTGATGACCATGTAGTTTTTCTCCTTCAGTTTGTTTATATGGTGGATTACATTGATGGATTTGCGTATACTGAACCACCCTTGGAAGCTTGGGATGAAGCCTACTTGGTCATGGTGAATGATATCTTTTATGTGTTCTTGGATTCGGTTTGCAAGGATTTTATTGAGTATTTTTGCATCAATGTTCATAAGAAAGATAGGTCTGAAGTTCTCTTTTTTTGTTGGATCTTTGTGTGGTTTAGGTATTAAGGTGACTGTGGCTTCATAGAATGAGTTTGGTAATGTTCCTTGTGTTTCTATTTTGTGGAATAATTTGGAGAGCATTGGAGTTAGCACTTCTTTGAAGGTCTGGTAGAATTCTGTACTGAAACCATCTGGCCCTAGGCTTTTTTTGGAGGGAGGCTTTTGATGGCTTCTTCTATTTCCTTGGGGGATATAGCACTATTCAATCTTTCTACCTAATCTTGACTTAAAATGTCTATTTTTTTTTAGATTTTCGAACTTTGTGGCATATATGCTTTTGTAGTAGGACCTAATGATTTTTTGGATTTCCTCATTGTCTGTAGTTATGTACCCCTTTTCATTTCTGATTTTGTTGATTTGGATAGTTTCCCTCTGCCTTTTAGTTAGTTTGGCTAAGGGTTTTTGTATCTTGTTAATTTTCTCAAATAACCAGCTCTTGTTTTTGTTGATTCTTTGAATTGTTTTATTTGTTTCTAATTGATTGATTTCAGCCCTGAGTTCTATTATTTCCAACTGTCTGCTCCTCTTTGGTGTTTCTTCCTCTTCTTCTTCTTCTTCTTTTTTTTTTTTTTCCTAGGGCATTCTGTTTTGCCACTAAGTTGTTTCTATGAGATGTTACAAATTTCTTCTTAACGGCACTTAGTGCTATGAGTTTTCCTCTAAGTACTGCTTTCTTTGTGTCCTATACATTTGGGTATGTGGTGCCTTCATTTTCACTGAATTCTAGGAAGTCTTTAAATTCTTTATTTCATCCTTAACCCAGCTGTCATTGAGAAGTAAGTTGTTAAGATTACATGTGCTTGTAGGCTTTTTGCTATTCCCATTCCTGTTACGGTCCAGCTTTAGTCCATGGTGGTCAGATAGTATTCAGGGGATTATTTCAATCTTCTTGTATCTGTTGAGGCTTGTTTTATGACCAACTATATGGTCTAGTTTGGAGAATGTTCCATGATGTGCTGAAAAAAATGTATACTCTTTTGAGTTTGGGTGAGAAGTTCTGTAGACATCTATTAGGTCCATTTGAATTAGGATGTTTGTAAGTGCCTTTATTTCCTTGTTTGGCTTCTGTCTAGATGATCTGTCCCTTGGTGATAGTGGTTTGTTGAAGTCTCCCAATATTAAGGTGTTAAGGTTGATGTATGATTTAAGCTTTAATAATGTTTCATTTATGAATGTAGGTGCTCTTGTATTTGGAGCATAGATGTTCAGAATTGTGATGTCTTCTTGGTGGAGTTTTCTTTTGATGAGAATGTAGTGCCCCTCTACATCTTTTTTTGATTAGTTTTGGTTGAAAGTCTATTTTATTAGCTATTAGGATAGACACTCCTGCTTGTTTTTTGGGTCCATTTGCCTGAAAAACTGTTTTCCAGCCTTTTACTCTAAGATAGTGTTTATTTTTGTTGTGTAGGTATGTTTCTTGGATGCAGCTGCATGTTGGATCTTGTTTCACTCCCATTCTGTTAGTCTGTGTCTTTTTATGGGAGAGTTGAGTCCATTGATGTTGATATATAATAATGACCATTGAATGTTATTTCCTATTATTATGGAGTTGGTGGTATTACTGTGATTCATTGCTTGTTTTCTTTTGATTTTTGTTGGGAAATTATCTATAACCTATGTTTTCTTGGGTGTAGTTGTTTTCGTTAGATTGGAATTTTCCTTCTAGTATCATCTGTAGGGCTGGTTTGCTGTGTAAATATTGCTTAAATTTAGTTATCTTGAAATATTTTGTTTTTTCCATCTATGTTGATTGAAAGCTTTGCAGGGTATAGTAGCCTAGGTTGACATCTGTGGTCCCTTAGAGCCTGCATGATATCTGTCCAGGCCCTTCTGGCTTTCATAGTCTCTGATGAGAAGTCCAGTGTGATTCTGATAGGTCTACCCTTATATGTTCCTTGCCTTTTCCCTTGCTGCTTTTAGTTCTGTAGATTAAGTGTTTTGATTATGATGTGTCATGATGTGTTTCCTTTCTGGTTAGTCTATTTGTCTTTCTGTAAGTCTCTTGCATGTTTGTGGATATCTCTTTCTTTAGGTTGGGAAAATTTTCTTCTATGATTTTCTTGAAAATATTTTCTGGACCTTGCATCCTGGAATCCTCTTCTTTGTCATTTCCTACTATTCTTAGATTTTGCCTTTGCATGGCATCCTTGATTTCTTGGAAGTTTTGTGTTTGGGATTTTGACGATTTTACATTTTGTTTGAGAGAGGTATCGATTTCTGCAAGTATATTTTCAGCACTTGAGATTCTTTCTTCCATATGTTGTATTCTATTATTGTTGTTTAACTTTGTGGTTCCTTCTCTTTTCTCTATGTTCTCCAGCTCCAGGGTTTTCTCAGTTTGTGTTTTCTTTATTAATTCTAATTCTATTTTCATGCCTTGCATCAATTCCTTCATCTGTTTGAATGTGGATTCCTCTGTCTCCAAGATGGTGTCTATTTTTTTTGTTTGTTTGTTTCCTCTCTTTTTTTTTATTTTATTTTTCTTTTTAGTTACATTTTGTTAACACTGTGTCCCAGCTGTATCCCGCTCCCTCATTCCCTCCCCAACCCCACACTCCCTCCCTGGTCTCCTCCCTGCCCCTTTCCAAGTCCCCTGATAGGGGAGGACCTCCTCCCCTTTCATCTGACCCTGTTTTATCAGGTATCTTCAGGGCTGGCTGCAAAGTCCTCCTCTGTGGCCTAACAGACTGCTCCTCCCCTGGGGGGGGGTGTCAAACAGCCTGCCCTTGAGATCCTGTTAGAAATAGTCCGTGTTCCCCTTACTTTGGAAAACTACTTGGTTACTGAGCTACCACGGGCCACATCCGAGCAGAAGTTCTAGGTTATATCCATAGATGGTCCTT
>NW_026586046.1:0-3491 GCF_907164565.1 Psammomys obesus | reverse complement strand
TTCATTGTCCAAAGCTTTGTTAGATGACTTTCAGGCATTTTGAAATTTTCCCTCTGTTTTACAAAGCTTATAGAAGATCACCCTTTTAACTGAGCTCCTGCAGAAACCAGCAGACAGGATTATATTGCTTTCACAAGGTTTTTCTATGCTTTGTTTCATTTTGTTTGTTTGTTTATTTGTTTGTGTTTGTGTGTGTTTATTTGGGGGAGGAAGTTTGCAAAATGGAAGGGTGCATAAGAGCACAATTGGAGATGATTGGGATACTCACAAAGAATCAATAAAAATTTTTAAAATAAAACTTTGCCAAACTGAAATCTGAAATGGCCCAGTTTTCAAAACAGCAGGTTTCTTTTTTTTTTAATTTTTATTTTTCTTTTTAGTTACAATTTGTTAACTCTGTGTCCCAGCTGTATCCCGCTCCCTCATTCCCTCCCCCTCCCCAACTCCCTCCCTGCTCTACTCCCTGCTCCTTTCCAAGTCCACTGATAGGGGAGGACCTCCTCCCCTTTCATTTGACCTTGTTTTATCAGGTATCTTCAAGGCTGGCTGCAAAGTCCTCCTCTGTGGCCTAACAGGACTGCTCCTCCCCTGGTGGGGGGGGGTCAAAGAGCCTGCCCTTGAGATCCTGTTAGAAATAGTCCTTGTTCCCCTTACTTCTGTAAACTACTTGGTTACTGAGCTACCACGGGCCACATCCGAGCAGAAGTTCTATGTTATATCCATAGATGGTCCTTGGTTTAGTGTCAGTCTCAGAAAAGACCCTGTGCCCGGATATATTTGGTACTTGTCGAGCTCCTGTCCTTTCCATATCATACTAACTCCCCTTCTTTCATATGATTCCCTGCACTCTGCCAAGGTTTGTTTATGAGCCTTAGTGTCTG
Source organism: Psammomys obesus (assembly GCF_907164565.1). Lineage (NCBI taxonomy): Eukaryota > Metazoa > Chordata > Mammalia > Rodentia > Muridae > Psammomys > Psammomys obesus. The sequence goes on along the minus strand of NW_026586046.1, from coordinate 2,610 downwards.
CTTTGAAACACTGCTAGGTAGAGTCTTTCAGATGTCTTTTGCGGTAGACTCCTGTCATACATTCAATGCACATCCGATTTGTCTTTCTAAATGAGGATTGATCATCTTCACCCATTTCCACTTTCTTGATTATCTTCATTAGGTGTGTAGATTTCATTATGTTTATCATATCTTGTAGGTCTATATAAGCAAGTATATACCAAGTTTGTCTTTCTCCTTCTGGGATACTTCACTCAGAATGATCTTTTCTAGATTCCACCATTTGCCTGCAAATTTCATGATTTCCTCTCTTTTGATTGCTGAGTAATATTCCATTGTGTAAAAATACCACAATTTCTGTATCCATTCCTCTGTTGATGGACATCTGGGTTGTTTCCAAGTTCTGGCTATTAAAAATAAAGCTGCTACAAACATGGTTGAACAAATGTCCTTGTTGTGTACTTGAGCAAAATTTGGGTATATGCCTAGGAGTGGTATAGCTGGGTCTTGAGGTAGCACTACTCCTAATTGTCTGAGAAAGTGCCAGATAGATTTCCAGAGTGGTTGTACTAGTTTACATTCCCACCAGCAATGGAGGAGGGTTCCCCTTTCACCACAACCTCTCCAGCATGTGTTGTCACTTGAGTTTTTCATTTGGCCATTCTGATGGGTGTAAGGTGAAATCTCATGGTTGTTTTGATTTGCATTTCCCTAATGGCTAATGAGGTTGAGCATTTCTTTAAGTGTTTCTCTGCCATTTGATGTTCCTCTTTTGAGAATTCTCTGTTTAGCTCTGTTCCCCATTTTTTAATGGGATTACTTGGTTTGTTGCTTTTCTGCTTCTTTAGTTCTTTACATATACTGGATATTAGCCCTCTGTCAGATAAAGGGTTGGTGAAGATTCTTTCCCAATCTGTAGGCAGTCGTTTTGTTTTGATGACTGTGTCTTTTGCTTTACAGAAGCTTTTTAGTTTCATGAGGTCCCATTTATTGATTGTTGCTCTTAGGACCTGTGCTGTTGGTGTTCTGTTCAGGAAGTTGTCTCCTGTGCCAATGAGTTCTAGGCTGTTCCTCACATTTTTTTTCCAACTGATTTAGCGTATCTGGTTTTATGTTGAGGTCTTTGATCCACTTGGACTTTAGTTTTGTGCAGGGTGGTAAATATGCGTCTATTTTCATTTATCTTCATGTAGACATCCAGTTGGACCAGCACCATTTGTTGAATATACTGTCTGTTTTCCATTGAATGGATTTGGCTTCTTTGTCAAATACCGAGTATTCATAGGTGTGTGGGTTTATTTCTGGGTCTTCTATTCGGTTCCATTGATCCTCCTTTCTGTTTCTATGCCAGTACCATGCAGTTTTTATTACTGTTGCCCTGTAGTACAGCTTGAGATTGGGGATGGAGATACCTCCAGATGATCTGTTGTTGGACAGGATCGTTTTGGAGATTCTGGGGTTTTGTTTCTCCATATGAAGCTGAGAATCTTTTTTTTCAAGGTCTGTAAAGAATTGAGTTGGTATTTTGATGGGAATTGCATTGAATCTATAGATTGCGTTTGGCAGGATGGTCATTCTCACAATGTTAATCCTACCAATCCATGAGAACGGGAGATCTTTCCATCTTTGGATATCTTAGATTTCTTTCTTCAGAGACTTGAAGTTTTTCTCAAACAGGTCTTTCTCTTGCTTGGTGAGTGTCACACCAAGGTACTTTATGTTTTTAGTGGCTATTGTGAAGGGTGTTGTTTAACTAATTTCTTCAGCAGAAGGTTTCATTCTGAACCCAGAATACAAGAGAGGCTCCTCACCTTGACAAATTATGTCATTTTTACGAACATACTCTCCAGACCTTTCTCCGCTTCTTTTCTCCATGAAAGCAGCTCTCAGTTCTGCTCATAAGTATTTACATACAACTTCATACAAAGAGGTTTTGACCAATTCAAAATTGCCAACAGTGGCGTATCAGTTTTTGTAGTTTTTGTCTTTGATACAGACACATTTCTTATTTGTTCCCTTTGTCATTGTTTTGACATTTTTATTTAATATTTGTACATGGATTAAAATGTGTTTGGAACCAATGCATACCCCGATTCTGTTCCCTCCAATTCTTCTCTCATAGCAGTCAGTGTGTGCCTGAACCTCCAGGGCTGATAGATAAATGCACTTGCTAGGTAGTCCAGCAAAAGTGTACAGCTACAGATTCAGGATGAGATCCTGTCTCAGAAAATACATTAAAGAAGTGTACACATGCATACACACAATCTTTTTTTAAATGTAGTCCCCTTATATTTGCCCTGGGTTCTCTACCTAGTTGCTGAAGCATTTTAAAAATAGCTTCTGGTAGGGTGTGGTGGCTCTCACTTGTAAACCCAGTACACAGTGGGCAGAGGCAGGCACATCTATGTGAGCTCAAGATTTCCATGTTTCCTGCAGAGTTCCTGGAGAGCCAGTGGACCTCCCCTTTAAAATTCTTCTTATCACTCTTCCAGTCATGTGACAAGATGAGGATCTTTTTTTTTTAAATGAATAACATTTTATTTCATTAACTTTGTTAGGTATATGTGCCCCATCCTTCTGTGTTTTTTTTTAATATTTTATTAATTACACTTTATTCATTTTGTATCCCCC
>NW_026586045.1:0-1086 GCF_907164565.1 Psammomys obesus | reverse complement strand
TACAGACCTTGAAAAAAAGATTCTCAGCTTCATATGGAGAAACAAAACACGCAGAATCGCTAAAACGATCCTGTACAACAACAGATCATCTGGAGGTATCTCCATTCCCGATCTCAAGCTGTACTACAGGGCAACAGTAATAAAAACTGCATGGTATTGGCATAGAAACAGAAAGGAGGATCAATGGAATCGCATAGAAGACCCAGAAATAAACCCACACACCTATGAATACTCAATATTTGACAAAGAAGCCAAATCCATTCAATGGAAAAAAGACAGCATCTTCAACAAATGGTGCTGGACCAACTGGATGTCTACATGCAGAAAAATGAAAATAGATCCATATTTATCACCCTGCACAAAACTAAAGTCCAAGTGGATCAAGGACCTCAACATAAAACCAGATACTCTAAATCAGTTGGAAAAAAAAAAAGTGGGAAACAGCCAAAACTCATTGGCACAGGAGACAACTTCCTGAACAGAACACCAACAGCACAGGCTCTAAGAGCAACAATCAATAAATGGGACCTCATGAAACTGAAAAGCTTCTGTAAAGCAAAAGACACTGTCATCAAAACAAATAGACAGCCTACAGATTGGGAAAGAATCTTCACCAACCCTTTATCTGACAGAGGGCTAATATCCAGTATATATAAAGAACTAAAGAAGCAGAAAAGCAACAAACCAAGTAATCCACTTAAAAAATGGGGAGCAGAGCTAAACAGAGAATTCTCGAAAGAGGAACATCGAATGGCAGAGAAACACTTAAAGAAATGCTCAACCTCATTAGCCATTAGGGAAATGCAAATCAAAACGACCCTGAGATTTCACCTTACACCCATCAGAATGGCCAAGATGAAAAACTCAAGTGATAGCACATGCTGGAGAGGTTGTGGAGAAAAGGGAACCCTCCTCCATTGCTGGTGGAATTGTAAACTGGTTCAACCACTCTGGAAGTCAATCTGGCGCTTTCTCAGACAACTAGGAGTAGTGCTACCTCAAGACCCAGCTATACCACTCCTAGGTATATACCCAAAATTTGTTCAAGTACACAACAAGGACATTTGTTCAACCATGTTTGTAGCA
>NW_026586044.1:0-5736 GCF_907164565.1 Psammomys obesus | reverse complement strand
TGATTTGACTACTGTAATTTAAGGAATTAAATATTTTCATTGTGTTTGAAAGGAAATATCTTTTCTTGTGTCAACACCATCTACTACAGGGCACCTTATGTTATTTTGAGGTTCTTACCAATATTTTCTCCTACTGTCATTTGTCCTCATTCAGTTTCAGAAACTGCACACTAATGCTCTTGGCTCATTGTTACCTACACAGTAAAATATGTCCTCTGAGGTGACATCCATGAGGAGGCACTGAAATACTAGATATTTTATACACAGTGGACACATGGTAGTTTCCCCTCCTGCTGTCTAAAGAGCAAGTATCCAAAACCAAGATCTTGAGAAGAACAACGTCTGTTTCCATCAGTCTTTCTGGTGTTCTGGTCAGAGAACTCAGGATGTCAACTTCATATGGAATAACAAGAAACCGAGAATTGCTAAAACCATCCTCTACAATAAAAGATCTTCTGGAGGTATCTCCATCACTGATCTCAAGCTGTACTATAGAGCAACAGTTATAAAAACTGGATGGTACTGGCATACAAACAGAATGGTGGATCAATGGAATCGAACAGAAGACCCAGAAATAAACCCACACACTTACGAACACCTGATTTTTTGACAAAAATGCCAAAACCATACAATGGAAAAAAGATAACATCTTCAACAAATGGTCCAACTGGATGTCTACATGTAGAAAAATGAAAATAGATCCATACTTATCACCCTGCACAAAAATGAAGTCCAAGTGGATCAAAGACCTCACCATAAAACCAGACACATTAAATCGGTTAGAAGAAAAAGTGGGGAATACCCTAGAACTCATTGGTACAGGAGAAAACTTCCTGAACAGAACACCAACAGCACAGGCTCTAAGAGCAACAATCAATGAATGGGACCTCATAAAACTGAAAAGCTTCTGTAAAGCAAAGCACACCATCATCAAAACAAAGCGACTGCCTACAGATTGGGAAAGAATCTTCACCAACCCATTATATGACAGAGGATTCATATGCAGTATATATAAAGAACTAAAGAAGCTGAAAAGCAGCAAACCAAGTAATCCACTTAAAAAATGGGGAACAGAGCTAAATAGAGAATTCTCAATAGAGGAATATCAAATGGCAGAGAAGCACTTAAAGAAATGCTCAACCTCATTAGCCATTAGGAAAATGCAAATGAAAACAACCCTGAGATTTCACCTTACACCCATAAGAATAGCCAAGATCAAAAACTCAAGTGACAACACATGCTGGACAGGTTGTGGAGAAAGGGGAACCCTTCTCCACTGCTGGTGGGAATATAAACTTGTACAACCACTCTGAAAATCAATATGGTGCTTTCTCAGACAAGTAGGAATAGCGCTTCCTCAAGATTCATCCACACCACTCCTATGCATATATCCAAAAGAGGCTCAAGTACACAATGAGGACATTTGCTCAACCATGTTTGTAGCAGCTTTATTTGTAATAGCCAGAAGCTGGAAACAGCTCAGATGCCCCTCAACTGAAGAATGGATGCAGACATTGTGGTACATCTACACAGTGGACTATTACTCAGCAATGAAAAATAAGGAAATCATAAAATTTGCAGGTAAATGGTGGGACCTGGAAAGGATCATCCTGAGTGAGCTGTTCCACAAGCAGAAAGACACACATGGTATATACTCACTCATATAGACATGTAATATAGGATAAACCTACTAAAATCTGTACATCTATGGAAATTAATCAAGAGAGAGGAGTCTGACTATAATGCTCAATCCCCATCCTGAAAGGCAAAGAGGATGTACATCAGAAGAAGACAAAAACAGAAAACAAGCTAGGAACCTGCCACAGAGGGCCTCTGAAAGGCTCTGCCCTGCAGACTATCAAAGCAGATGCTGAGATTTATGGCCAACTGTTGGGCAGTGTGCATGGAATCTTATGAAAGAAGTGGGAAATAGTAAGATCTGGATAGGACAGGAACCCCACAAGGAGAGCAACAGAACCAGAAAATTTGAACACAGAGATTTTCCCAGAGACTCATACTCTAACCAACTATCATGCATGGAGTTAACCTAGAACCACTGCACAGATGTAGCCCATGGCAGCTTAATGTCCAAGTGGGTTACATAGTAATGGGAAGAGGGACTGTTTCTGACATAATCTGATTGGCCTGCTCTTTGATCACTTCCCCCTGATGGGGGAGCAGCCTTACCAGGCCTCAGAAGGTGACAATGCAGCCACTCCTAATGAGATCTGATAGACTAAGATTAGAAGGAAGGAGAGGAGGACCACCCCTCCTCTCTGAGGTGGACTCGGGGAGGGCCATGTGTGAAGAAGGGTGAGGGAGGGTGGGATTTGGAGGGGAGAAGAGAGGTGCTTATTGGGGGATACAACGTGAATAAAGTGTAATTAATAAAAAAATAGATAAAAAACAAAACAAAACAAAAAACCATAGTAACACCCATACAGAGCAATGTGATAGCCAACATCAAATCAATTGGAAAGAATCTCAAAGCAATTTCACTAAAATTAGGGACAAGATAAGCTTGCCCACCCTCTCCCTACCTCTTCAAAATAGTACTTGAATTTCTAGCCAGAGCAATAAGACAAGCAAAGTAGATCAAGGACATGCATATTGGGAAGGAAGAATTCAACACATTTAGTATAAGCATGCGACCCCAAGAATTTTGATCTCAACCATTCTGATTAGTGTAATGTGAAATCTCAGGGTCTTTTTGATTTGCATGTATCTGATGACTAAGGACATTATGCATTTCTTTAAGTGTTTTTCTGCCATTCCATATTCATCTAGTGAGAAATCTCAGTTTAACTCTGTACCCCATTTTTTTTAATTGGATTACTTGATTTGTTGCTATTAAACTTCTTGAGTTCCTTATATATTCTGTTTATTAGCCATCTGTGTGATATAGGGTTGGTGAAGATCCTTTCCTGGTCTGTAGCCTGTCGTGTTGTTCTGATGACAGTGTCTTTTACTTTACAGAAGCTTTTCAGTTTCATGAGATCCCATTTATTGATTGTTGATCTTAGAGCCTGTGCTATTGGTGTTCTGTTCAGGAAGTTGTCTCCTCTGCCAATGAGTTCTAGGGTCTTCCCCAATTTTCTTGGTTTGGTGTGTCTGGTTTTATGTTGAAATCTTTGATCCACTTGGAGTTGATTTTTGTGCAGGGTGATGAATATGGGTCTATTTGCATTTTTCTTCATGTAGGTACCCAGGTTGTCCAGCACCATCTGTTGAAGATGCTGTTTTTTTCCATTGTTTGGATTTGGCATCTGTGTCAAAAGTCAGGTGTCCATAAGTGTGTGGTTTAATTTGTGGGTCTTCTATTGGATTCCATTGCTCCACCATTCTGTTTCCTTGCCAGTACCATGCAGTTTTCATTACTGTTTTTTTATAGTACAGCTTGAGTTCAGGGATGTAGATACCTCCAAAAGATTTTTATTGTAGCGAATTGTTTTACCTGTTCTTGGTTCTTTGTTATGAAGTTGAGAATTTTACTTTCTAGGTCTGTGAAGAATTTTGTTGGTAATTTAATGGAAGTTGCATTGAACCTACTTTTGGTAAGAGGGCCATTTTTACTATGTAAATCCTGCCAAGCCATGAGCATGGGGAAAATTTCCATCTTCTGGTATCTTCTTCTGTTTCTTTTTTTTTAGAGACTGGAAGACGTTTTGCAAATGACAACACATGCTGGAGAGAATGTGGAAAAAGGGGAACCTTTTGGTGGTTATAATATTTGGTGGAATATTACCACCATATTGCTGGTGGTAATATTAACTTGTACAACCACTTTGGAAATCAATTTGGTGCTTTTTCAGACAACTAGGAAAAATACATCCCCAAGACCCAGCTGTACCACTTTTAGGCATATATCCAAAAGATGCTCAAGTATACGACAAGGACAAGGACATTTGCTCAATCATGTTTGTAGCAGCTTTATTTGTAATACCTAAAGCTGGAAACAGATGTCCCTCAAAGGAGAAATGGATACAGAAAGTGTGATATATGTACAAAATAGAATATTACTCAGCAATTAAAAACAAGTAAAGTAGAGGACAATGCAGCCACTTTTGATGAGAACTGATAGACTAAGATAAGAAAGAAGAGGAGAACCTCCCCTATCAGTGGACTTGGGGAGTGGCATGCATGCAGAAAGGGGAGGGAGGGTGGGATCGGGAGGGGAGGAGGGAGGGGCTTATGGGGGGATACAAAATGAATAAAGTGTAATTAATAAAAAATTAAAAAAAAATTAAAAAAACTGTAAGAGATATAAAAAAAACAAGTAAATCTTGAAATTTTCAGGCAAATGGTGGGAATTAGAAAAGATTATCCTGAGTGAGGTATCCCAGAAGCAGAAAGACACACCTGGTATATATTCACTTATATGTGGATATTAGACAATTAATATAGGATGAACACACTAAAATCTGTATACTTAAAGAAGCTAAGCCTGAAGTAGGACCCTGGGTCAGATGCTCAATCCTCATTCAGAAAGGAAAACGGGACCAATATCACAAGATGGAGAAAACAGGAAACAGGACAGTTGTCTATCACAGAGGGACTCTGAAATGCTCTACCCTGCATGGTATCAAAGCAGATTGTGAGACACATAGCCAAATTTTGGCCAGAACAGGCAATCTTATGAAAGAAGGGGGAGATAGAAATACCTGGAGGGGATAGGAGCTCCACTAGGAGAGAACCAAGAAGAACCAAGAAATCAGGGCCCAGGGGTCTTTTCTGAGACTGATACTCCATCCAAAGACCATTCATGGAGATAACTTAGAACCCCTGTACAGATGTAGCCCATGGCAGCTGAGTGTCCAAGTGGGTGTCCTAGTAAGGGAAACAGTGACTGTCTCTGACATGAACTCACTGGCTGGCTCTTTGAACCCCTAGAAGGTGTGGAGCAGCCTTACTTGGCCACAGAGGAAGACAAGGCAGCCAGTCCTGATGAGACCTGATAGGCTAGGGTCAAATGGAAGGGGAAGAGGGCCTTCCCTATCAGAGGGCTAGGGTAGTGGCATGGGAGGAGAAGAGAGAGGGATGGTGGGATTGGGACAGAACAAGGAGCTGGGATACAAAGTGAATAAGTTGTTATTAATAAAAAATAAATTAAAAAAAGAAAACTAAAAATAGGAAATCCCTTCCCCTCAAAAAAAATGTGTGAACTCCTACAGCTTATAAACAGCTTCAGCAAAGTGCCTGGTTAGAAAATTAATGTTTTAAAAAAACAGTAGCCCTCCTGTACACAGACAACAAATGGGATGAGAAAGAAGTTAAGGAAGCTACACCCTTCACAATAGTCACAAATAATATCAAGTAGGTTGGTGTAACTCTTACCGGCAAGTGAAAGACTTTTATGACAAGAACTTCAAGTCTCATAAGAAAGAAACTGAAGAAGATATCAGATGCTGGAAAGATGTCCCATGCTCATAGATCAGTAGGATGAACATAGTAAAACTGGACATCTTACCAAGGCAAACTACCAATTCAATGCCTATCCATCAAACTACCAATACAGACCATGAAAGAACAATTCTAAACTTCATATGGGAAAACAAAACCCCCAAATAGCTTAAAAAAACCTATACAACAAAAGAATTCTGGAGTGATCTCCATCCTTTACATCAAGCTGTACTACATAAAAATAGTAATAAAACCTGCATGGTACTGCCATAGATACAGACTGGTTGAACAATAGAATCGAATTGATGACCGGAAATAAAGCTACACACCTACAGT
>NW_026586043.1:0-2560 GCF_907164565.1 Psammomys obesus | reverse complement strand
GGTGGGAATGTAAACTGGTTCAACCACTCTGGAAGTCAATCTGGCGCCTTCTCAGACAACTAGGAGTAGTGCTACCTCAAGACCCAGCTATACCACTCCTAGGTATATACCCAAAATTTGCTCAAGTACACAACAAGGACATTTGTTCAACTATGTTCGTAGCAGCTTTATTTGTAATAGCCAGAACTTGGAAACAACCCAGATGTCCATCAACGGAGGAAGGATACAGAAATTGTGGTATTTTTACACAATGGAATACTACTCAGCAATCAAAAAGGAGGAAATCATGAAATTTGTAGGCAAGTGGTGGGATCTAGAAAAGATCATTCTGAGTGAAGTATCCCAGAAGAAGAAAGACAAACTTGGTATATACTCGCTTATATAGACCTACAAGACATGATAAACATAATGAAATCTACACACCTAAAGAAGATAATCAAGAAAGTGGACACAGGCGAAGGTGATTAATCCTCATTTAGAAAGACAAATGAGATGTGCATTGAACTTATGACAGGAGTCTACCACAAAAGGCATCTGAAAGACTCTACCTAGCAGTGTTTCAAAGCAGACACTAAGACTCATAACCAAACCCTCGGCAGAGTGCAGGGAATCATATGAAAGAAGGGAAGTTAGTATGATATGGAAAGGATAGGAGCTCTACAAGGACCAAATATATCTGGGCACAGGGTCTTTTCTGAGACTGACACTCAACCGAGGACCATCTATGGATATAACCTAGAACTTCGGCTCGGATGTGGCCTGTGGTAGCTCAGTAACCAAGTAGTTTTCCAAAGTAAGGGGAACACGGACTATTTCTAACAGGATCTCAAGGGCAGGCTGTTTGACTCCCCCCCCCCCCCCCAGGGGAGGGGCAGTCTGTTAGGCCACAGAGGAGGACTTTGCAGCCAGCCCTGAAGATACCTGATAAAACAGGGTCAGATGAAAGGGGAGGAGGTCCTCCCCTATCAGGGGACTTGGAAAGGGGCAGGGAGGAGACCAGGGAGGGAGTGTGGGGTTGGGGAGGGAATGAGGGAGCGGGATACAGCTGGGACACAGAGTTAACAAAATGTAACTAAAAAGAAAAATATAAAAAAAATTTTATTAATTACACTTTATTCATTTTGTATCCCCCCATAAGTCCCTCCCTCTCCCCTCCCGATCCCATTCTCCCTCCCCTTTCTGCATGCATGCCACTCCCCAAGTCCACTGATAGGGGAGGTTCTCCTCTCCTTTCTGATCTTAGTCTATCAGTTCTCTTCAAAAGTGGCTGCATTATCCTCTACTGTGGCCTGGTAAGGCTGCTCCCCCCTCAGGGGGAAGTGATCAACTAGAAGGCCAATCAGATTATGTCAGAGCCAGTCCCTCTTCCCATTACTATGTAACCCACTTGGACACTGAACTGCCATGGGCAACATCTGTGCAGGGGTTCTAGGTTATCTCCATGAATAGTCCATGGTTGGAGTATGAGTCTCTGGGAAGTTCCCTGTGTTCAAATTTTCTTGTTCTGTTGCTCTCCTTGTGGAGTTCCCGTCCCCTCCAGCTCTTACTATTTCCCACTTCTTACATAAAATTTCATTCACTCTGCCCATCAGTTGGCCATCAGACTCAGCATCTGCTTTGACAGTCTATACTGCAGAGGCTTTCAGAGACCCTCTGTGGCAGGTTCCAAGGTTGTTTCCTGTTTTCTTCTGGCTTTCAGAGGCCCTCTGTAGCAGGTTCCTAGGTTTTTTCCTGTTTTCTTCTTCTTCTGATGTCCATCCTCTTTGCCTTTCAGGATGGGGATTGAACATTTTAGTTAGGGTCCTCTGTTTTCCTTAGTTTGTTTAGATGTACAGATTTTAGTGGGTTTATCCTATGTTGTATGTTTATATGAGTGAGTATATACCGTGTGTGTCTTTTTGCTTCTGGGACAACTCACTCAGGATGATCCTTTCCAGGTCCCACCGTTTACCTGCAAATTTCATGATTTCCTTATTTTTCATTGCTGAGTAATACTCCATTGTATAGATGTACAACAGTTTCTGCATCCATTCTTCAGTTGAGGGGCATCTGGGCTGTTTCCATCTTCTGGATATTACAAATAAAGCTGCTACAAACATGGTTGAGCAAATGTCCTTTTTGTGTACTTAAGCCTCTTTTGGATATATACCTAGGAATGGTATGGCTGGATCTTGAGGAAGTGCTATTCCTAGTTGTCTGAGAAAGCGCCAGATTGATTTCCAGAGTGGTTGTACCAGTTTACATTCCCACCAGCAGTGGAGAAGGGTTCCCCTTTCTCCACAACCTCTCCAGCATGTGTTGTCCCTTGAGTTTTTCATTTTGGCCATTCTGATGGGTGTAAGGTGAAATCTCAGGGTTGTTTTGATTTGCATTTCCCTAATGGCTAATGAGGTTGAGCATTTCTTTAAGTGCTTCTCTGCCATTCGACGTTCCTCTACAGAGAATTCTCTCTTTAGCTCTGTTCCCCATTTTTTAAATGGATTACTTGGTTTGCTGCTTTTCAGCTTCTTTACTTCTTTATATATACTGAATATGAGTTCTCTATCAGATAAAGGGTTGG
>NW_026586042.1:0-1418 GCF_907164565.1 Psammomys obesus | reverse complement strand
GTGTGTGTGTGTGTGTGTGTAACTTGATATATATGAACATATAAACGAGTGTGGACGAAGGCTAGCCTGGTGTACATGGAGAGTTCCAGGGCCACCGTAGCCATATCGGGATCCTGTGCCAAAATTTCGTTCTCCTTGGTGGAGTCTCTTGGGTTTCTTGTATGGACAGCTTCCACAGACACACGTACGTCTCTAGGTCTGTGTGCGCTTCTCTATCTCATATAACTTTCAAATTAAAGATGCTTCGACTCCTAAAATGCATTTAAGTAGTCAATGGGGGCCCTCATGAGACCAAAACGCTTCCGTAGGGCGAAAGATACTGTCGACAGAACAGAATGGCAGCCCGGAGACTAGGAAAAGATTGTCACTGACGCCATGGTGTCCGGCAGAGGGCTAATATTCAAAATGTGTAAAGAGATCAAGAAATCGAACACCGACAAACCAAATAATCTGATTTAAAAAAAAAAATGGGGCACAAAGCTAAACAGGGAATTTTCTTTTCCGGGCCACAAACAGAGAATTTTCAACCACAGAGGCATCATCTAATGGCCAAGAAGCCCTTGAAAGAAATTCTCAAAGCCCTCAGTCGTCAAGGGAAGGTGAACCAAAGCAACTCTGGGATCCCACCTTCCACCTTCCACCCGTCCGAACTGCTGGGATCCCGGGGCAGGACGCGTGCCAAAGGCAGAGCCACAGGAGCACCTCCAACACTCCTCCGTTGCTGGTGGGAGTGCAAACAGGTACAATGACTTTGCAAATTCATCTTGCGGTGTCTCGGGAAACTGGACATGGTTCTGCCCCAAGGCCCGGCTACAAAGCAGAGAGACATGCGTGTCGCACACTCCCTTTTAAGTGGATTTTGGCCACGTGCAGTAGAGGATAAACATGCCAAAATCCACAGACCCAAAGAAGCTAAGCGACGAGGAGGACCCTGGAGAAGACGCCCCGTTCTCATTCAGAAGAGGGAAACCAGGACGGACGGCACCGGAGACGGCGGAAGAGGGGGCACAGGACGGGAACCCACCGCGTACGTGCTCTGAAGGGCTCCACCCCGCGGGGGACTGAGGCAGACGCAGAGACGGACGCGTCGAGGAAGGACGATGTACAAAGAGGACAGTGCGTGCCGAGCCCCGGCCCGGATGGAGCCGACCCACGGCTCGGTGTCCGTGTGGGCCCCTAGTCAGGGGAGAAGAGGCCGTCTCTGCCCCTTGAGTCCTTCTCCCCGGTGGGGAGGCCTCGCCCGTCACCGAGGAAGAGGGTCCAGGCGGCCCTGGTGGGCCCAGGCTAGGGTCAGCCAGCAGGGGAGGAGGACCCCGGGAGGCCTCCCCGGCTCACCGAGGAAGAGGGTCCAGGCGGCCCTGGTGGGCCCAGGCTAGGGTCAGCCAGCAGGGGGGGAGGACCCCGGGAGGCCTCGCCGG
>NW_026586041.1:0-3960 GCF_907164565.1 Psammomys obesus | reverse complement strand
TCCTCGGTTGTTGCGTCGTCCTTATCGGCAAAGGCCGCGCGTGACAAGTGGTGCCGAAACCCGGGAGCCGCCGAACCCCGGAGTGGAGGATCGCTTCGAAGGACCCCGACTGCTCGTAGAGTAAGGATTCAAAGTCAGTGGCGTGAGAACCGCGGTACTTTTCTGCAAGGTATGACTGATTGGATGTGGGGCGGATTGTTTCTCGTCGTCTGTTTCATTTTCATTTTGTTTTGCTGTCTGTGCCTTAATTGCAGGAAACGAGATAAAGTGTGTGTTTTTCCACCCTGTGATCAACCTTAACGGACCGTAAGCCTCAGGTAGATAACTGAGCTGGCCTTCCCACTCCTGTAAATAAAGGAAGCATGGGAAATCATCAAGTAAAGCCGATTCTGGAGGCAGTGCGGGCATTGCTTAGACAGAGAGGCTTAAAGATTCCAGACCGGGTGCTGCAAAATTTTATAAAGGAAGTTGACCGAGTAGCACCCTGGTTTCAGATGTCTGGGACTTTGACTACAGGATGTTGGGATAAATTAGGCAATGACATCATAACAGAAAAGGAAAAGGGAACATTAAGGCCCGGAACGATGCCAATTTATAAATTGATTAAATCGTGCATAGAGGATGAGAACTGCAAGGAAAAGGTAAAAGAAGGGCAAAGAATATTAGCAGATCACCAAGATAGTCTATCCGAAGCAGAAAAGGGAATTAAGACCGGTAAATCCCCTAAGGATGGGACCAAAGAAGATAAGGCTAAAGCGCCGAAGGCGCGAAAGCTAGTTAAGAAGTCAAAGAAACCAAAACAGACTGGTAGCAAGGAAAAGAAGAGTGGTGCCCCGCTATATCCTAGTTTAGCGGAGTTTCAGAATTTGAAAGTCGCCTCGTCATCGAGCGAGCCGGAGTCTACAGAGAGCGAAAACAGCTCTTCTGAGAATCAACAAACTGATGAGGAGTCGGGGCTCGACCCTGACGAGCAGGCAGAGTTGGATGAGGAAGCAGCTAAATATGAGGAAGGGCGTTACCGCCCGGATCCGCCACCATATGTGGCCTATGCTGGCACTTCCGGGTTCTCCATGCGGAAGTCAGCCACTGAAAAACCCAAATCTACAGAGACAAAATTTTCCCTGATATCAGAAAAAGAGAGGAAGCGGATTAAAACCGCGTTCCCAGTCTGGGAGGACGCTCAGAATGACAGACATCATTCTCCTTTAGATCTTAAACAGTTGAAGGCATTAGCGGAAGCAGTCCAGACATATGGCTTCTGAGAAAGTACAAGAGGGAAAGGTTGGGCAGTTTCTTGGGTCAATTATTACTCCTACAAGTGTTACACCTCAAAAACTTACTATCAGAAGAGATGGGTTACGCACCCTTAATGATTATCAGAAATTGATGGGGGATATTAATTGGATTCGACCCTCATTAAGTCTGACAACAGCTGAGCTCAGACCCCTGTTTGCTGTTTTGGAGGGCGATGCTGCCATTACTTCGCCCAGGCAGCTTACCCCAGAAGCTTCTAAGGCGTTACAATTGGTTGAAGATAAATTAAATACGGCTTTTTTAACTCGCTTTGATATAGCTCAACCATTTCAGCTGTGTGTTATTCCATCCCCTCAACAGCCCACAGCTGTGTTATGGCAAGATGGTCCCTTGCTCTGGGTTCATCTACAAGCCTCCACTGGTCAAATTCTGAGCCATTACCCCACTCGCGTGGCTGAATTGGCCATTAAGGGACTGCAATTAGCCATTACTCATTTTGGCATGGAGCCACAATTAATTATTACTCCATATACTAGTTATCAAGTACAAGTGCTATGTTCTACCATTGATATATGGGCTATTTTAAAATGTTCATATTCAGGAAAAATAGATAATCATTATCCTAAACATCCCTTACTTCAGTTTGTGACAAACCATGCTTTTATCTTTCCAAAAATCACTAGAAATCAGCCCATTGATGGAGCTATTGATGTTTTCACTGATGGGTCCAGTACTGGGCTTGGAAGCTTTGTGGTTAATGGACAGACGGTTCAGAAGGCTTTTCCTTATACCTCCCCTCAATTAGTGGAATGTGCCATTGTTGCTGAGGTTCTAAAGAGATTTTCAGAGCCCTTGAATATAGTTTCGGACTCCCATTATGTGGTGCGTGCAGTCCGGATACTAGAGACAGTAGGGTTTATTAATAGTAAAAGTCAAGTGGTACAGGTTTTTACTGATATACAACAGTCTATTAGGCACAGAACAGCTCCTTTCTTCATTCAACACATGAGAGCTCATACTCTGCTGCCTGGACCCATGGCGGAAGCTAATGCCTTGGCAGACAAGGCTACTGAGCAGATTTTTGTCTGCAAAGACCCTCTACAGGAGGCTACAGCCTTCCATGATCTCTACCATGTAAATGCTAACACTCTTAGATGGAAATTTGGGATACCCCGGGCCTTGGCCCGGGATATTGTATTGAAGTGTAATAACTGGGCAGACTTCAGATCACCACCCGTAGTGGGGGTTAATCCTAGAGGATTGCAACCGCTTCATATTTGGCAAATGGACGTAACTCATATCCCAACCTTTGGAAAGTTAAAATATGTCCATGTTTCTATTGACACCTGCTCGGGAATAGTTCATGCTACTCCTCTCCCGGGAGAAAAGGTTGCACATGTTATAACCCACTGCTTAGAAGCGTGGGCTGCCTGGGGCAAGCCCATACAGATTAAAACTGATAATGGGCCTGCATATACATCAAAAACTTTTCAACAATTTTGCTTGAAGATGAGTGTTCTCCATATCACCGGCCTACCGTACAATCCTAGAGGGCAAGGTGTGGTGGAACGAGCTCATTCTACCATAAAGATGATTCTCCAAAAACAAAAAGGGGGAATAGGCCCCACTACTATGGGACCTAAGACTAAGATTTCCCTTGTTCTATTCACTATAAATTTCTTAACTTTGGATTCTGAAGGACGGTCTGCTGCAGACAGACATGTCAGTCACAGAACATCAAATGAAACAGTGAAATGGAAGGATGTTCTTGATAATCAATGGAAAGGACCGGATCCTATTTTAATAAGATCCAGGGGAGCTGTTTGTGTTTTTCCGCAGGATCAAGAAAATCTGATTTGGGTTCCAGCGCGGCTGACCAGAGTGGTCAAGCAAGATGAGCCTGATTTTAACCCTGATCCTGATCCTGAGCGGAGTGCAGATGAACCTGGAGGTGGAGACCCAGGAGATCCGCTGGGGGATCCTATCAACATTCCCACGACCAATGCCAGTCATGTATGATGCACAAGTCTTCCCCCGGCTCTTTACCACCAATGACTCCATAGGGTTACCATATTTGCCAATGTCTCAACAATCTAATTGGTCTGCCGAATTTGATGAGACAATGAGAAAATTACGCCTAACAATTGTTCAAATTAATTCCACTCGCCTAGATGTTTCTGTTACTCAAGGATTATTTAACTGGTTGTCCTCTGCATTTTCCTATTTTAAAGAATGGATTGGTGTAGGAATGTTTGGCATGTCTATGCTCGCGGGGCTGTTCCTCTGTTTTTGGTTGCTCTGCCGTTTTAAGAGACAGCAACATCTTAAAAATGTGGCCATGGTGCAGGCTATGTTGGCTGTAGAGCAGGGAGCATCTCCCCAAGTCTGGCTTAACATGCTCAATCGTTGAGACACTGTCTGAACTTGTAGCACTCCTGACGGGCACAAGTTCCCATTGCACCAGGATGCTGTTCAAGACAGACTTCTGCACCTCCCAGGGCTCAGGTTCCCATTGCACGGGACTCAAGGTGCAGAGGGTCTCTTACACTGTGTAAACTCCTTGATCGCTGATGCTGTTGGCTCAGCAGGCTGATCGGTAACCTCATGGTGTGTTATTTTTCTGATTGAGATGGCCTTTAATATATATAAAAGGGGGAGATGTCGGGAGCCGCTCCCGCCATTACAAGATGGCGCCGGCTTCCTGTT
>NW_026586040.1:0-4928 GCF_907164565.1 Psammomys obesus | reverse complement strand
GGGTGCCCCAGGAGCCAGTCCGGAGCCAGAGCTGGAGACCCAGGTGCCTGCATAGAGCCCTGCCTGCATGCCTGATTTGCTGCCTCAGATAGAACTGTGGGCCCCAGGGCACCAGGGCACCAGAGACTGAGTTTCACTGTCAGGTGCAAACCCACAGGGAGGGAAATGGCTGGTCTGATCTCAGAGCACTCAGCTGACACCCCCACCCCAAAAAGGTCTTGGGAAAATCACCCAGTTTAGGCAGATGCCCAGGCTCCCAAAGGCCAGAAAGGCAGAGCCAAGGGCGGGCGTCGGTGGCTGTGGGTTCTACTCGTCACCCCAGACAGAACTGTGGTCCCCAAAGCAAAGACTGTGTGTCCCTGGCAGGAGGAAACCCCCAGCGGAGGGGATCATCAGGTCTAATTCTCAGGACACCCAGCACCAAAAGACTTTCTGGATTCATGCAGACTCTAGGCTCTAGCTTTCTAATGCAGGCAGGAGTGCTGTGCTCAGCTGCCATTATTGAGTACCAATAGGGCACTGGGGCACACAGCTGCATCCTCAGACCTACAAAAGCCAGAGAGCCATTACAGCAGGCCTCAGATACTGTGCCAAGGATCAACCAGTTATCCCTAGCTAGACTGACAAAACTGTGGGAATCCCTGGTTCTTTAAGAGGGCTGCACCCACAGCGTCCGGACCAGAGCAGTGCCTGCAGCTGCCATCCCAGACAGGGACACACAGCTTCTGGTCCAGCCTGAGGCACCCAGTCTTCAGACCAGAGTGCAGCCCTCAGGTACCAGCCTCCAGACCAGAGCGGTGTCCCCAGGCACCAACTCAACCTAGGTGCACATTCTCCAGGCCCAGAGCGGAGCACTCAGCCTCTGGCCCAGAGACTTGCTGGGTGCTCCTCTCACTTTCCCGGACTGAACTGTGTGCCCCAGGATAACAGACTGAGTTTCCCTGTTGGGAGAAAACCCCACAGCTAGGGAATCAGCAGGTTCTTCAAGAGGACTATACCTCGAAAACTGTAACAACAGCAGCAGCTCACTAAATTTATAATGAAACCCAGCAATGGGGCAGCTGTCTTGAGAACTTCTATGGGTAAGAGGAGATCCCCCCCCCGACTAACAAAGACCACAGCTAACACTCAGGACTATACACCTGAGGTGAGCAGTGGAAATTCCTGAGAAACACTGGCCATACAGTGACCATAACCAAAAAGCAGAGAAGGACTCCTTCAGGAAAAATCATCTTCCAGCCAAGGGGATTCTCCCTACCTCAGGACTCCAGGAAGCACAGAAACTAACAGCCAACACCTAAAACAGCCCAGTGGGTAGAGGAGAGCATAAAAGCTCAACCAACAAAAGACAGAGCAATATGACATCTCCAGAACCCAGCCATCCAGGGGCGAACAGCCTTGGACAACTCAGCATAATAGAAAATCAAGAAGATAACCTAACATCTATGCTGATGAAGAGGATAATAGAGGAAACAAATAAAATACGTAAAGAATTAGAGGAAGATAAAACCAAACAGATCATGGTTATCCATAAAGAAATGGAGGAAGTTAAAGACAAGCAGATTATGGCCATTGGTGAAGAAATAAGGGAAGATGCAGCCAAAGAGTTTGCAGCCTTCAGAGAAGAAATAATTAAATCACTGAAAGAAATAAAAGAGACAGAGTTGAAGGAACTAAAAGAAAAAGAGGAAAATACAATCAGACAGGTGAAGGAAGTGAACAAAACAACTCAAGACCTGAAGATAGAACTGGAAAAATTAAAGAAAACACAAATGAAGGAAATAATGGAGAGGAAGAATTTAGGGAAGAAAACAGGAACTACAGAGGTAAGCATAACCAACAGACTACAAGAGATGGAAGAAAGAATCTCAGGTGTAGAAGATACAATGGAAGAAATCGATGTATCTGTCAAAGAAAATGTTAGATCCAAAAAATTCCTGACACAGACCGTCCAAGAAATCCAAGACAATATGAAAAGACAAAACCTAAGAATAGTAGGTATGCAGGAAAAAGAAGACTCCCTTCTCCAAGGCCCAGAAAATATTTTCAACAAAATCATTGAAGAATGAAAAACTCAAGGGACAACACATGCTGGAGAGGTTGTGGAGAAAGGGGAACACTTCTCCACTGCTGGTGGGAATGTAAACTGGTACAACCACTCTGGAAATCAATCTGGCGCTTTCTCAGACAACTAGGAATAGTGCTTCCTCAAGATCCAGCTATACCACTCCTAGGCATATACCCAAAAGAGGCTCAAGTACACAAAAAGGACATTTGCTCAACCATGTTTGTAGCAGCTTTATTTGTAATAGCCAGAAGCTGGAAACAACCCAGATGCCCCTCAACTGAAGAATGGATGCAGAAATTGTGGTACATCTATACAATGGAGTATTACTCAGCAATGAAAAATAAGGAAATCATGAAATTTGCAGGTAAATGGTGGGACCTGGAAAGGATCATCCTGAGTGAGTTGCCCCAAAAGCAAAAAGACACTCATGGTATATACTCACTCATATAAACATACAACATAGGATAAACCCACTAAAATCTGTACATCTAAACAAACTAAGCAAAAGAGAGGACCCTAACTAAAATGTTCAATCCCCATCCTGAAAGGCAAAGAGGATGGACATCAGAAGAAGAAGAAAATAGGAAACAACCTCAGAACCTGCTACAGAGGGCCTCTGAAAGCCAGAAGAAAACAGGAAACAACCTTGGAACCTGCCACAGAGGGCCTCTGAAAGCCTCTGCTGTATAGAATGTCAAAGCAGATGCTGAGCCTGATGGACAACTGATGGGCAGAGTGAATGGAATTTTATGTAAGAAGTGGGAAATAGTAAGAGCTGGAGGGGACGGGAACTCCACAAGGAAAGCAACAGAACAAGATAATTTGAACACAGGGAACTTCCCAGAGACTCATACTCCAAACAAGGACTATTCATGGAGATAACCTAGAACCCCTGCACAGATGTAGCCCATGGCAGTTCAGTGTCCAAGTGGGTTACATAGTAATGGGAAGAGGGACTGCCTCTGATATAATCTATTGGCCTGCTCTTTGATCACCTCCCCCTGAGGGGGGACCAGCCTTACCAGGCCACGGTAGAGAACAATGCAGCCACTTTTGATGAGAACTGATAGACTAAGATCAGAAAGGAGAGGAGAACCTCCCCTATCAGTGGACTTGGAGAGTGGCATGCATGCAGAAAGGGGAGGGAGGGTGGGATCGAGAGGGGAGGAGGGAGGGGCTAATGGGGGTATACAAAATGAATAAAGTGTAATTAATAAAAAAATTTAAAAAACATAATAGAAAAATAGAAAAAAATCATTGAATAAAATTTCCCCAAGTTAAAGGAGAAGCCAATAAGAATACATGACGCCTCCAGAACACCCAACAAATTTGACCAGAAAAGAAAATCCTCCCGCCACATAATAATCAAAACAGTGAGTATACAGAACAAAGAAAAAATACTAAAAGGTGCAAAGGAAAAAGGGCAAGTAACATATAATGGCAAAACCATTAGAATCACACCTGACTTTTCAACAGACACTATGAAAGCCAGAAGGGCTGGACAGATATCATGCAGACCCTAAGAGAACACAGATGTCAGCCCAGGATACTATACCCTGCAAAACTCTCAGTCCTCATAGACGGAGAAAACAAGATATTCAATGACAAAAACAAATTTCAACAATACCTACACACAAATCCAGCATTACAGAAGACACTAGAAGGGAAAACACAACCCAAGAAAATTAGCTTCTTTCAAGAAAACACAGGAAATAATTAACCTTACTACAGTAAAACAAAAAGCAACCAAGCACACAACCTTATGACCGCAGCCAACATCAATATCAAAGGATCTAACAGCCACAGGTCATTAATCTCTTTCAACATCAATGGACTCAACTCTCCAGTAAAAAGACACAGATTAACAGAGTGGATACGTAAACAAAACCCAGCAATCTGTTGCATACAAGAAACATACCTAAGGCACAAAGATAGACATTACCTGAGGGTAAAGGGTTGGAAGACGACTTTCCAAGCAAATAGACCCAAGAAACAAGCAGGAGTAGCCATTCTAATATCTGATAAAATAGACTTTCAACCAAAATTAATAAAGAGCACCCACATTTGTCATGAATCAGATGGACCTCACAAACATTTACAGAACTTTCCACCCAAACACAAAGAATTTACCTTCTTCTCAGCACCTCATGGAACCTTCTCCAAAATAGACTATATAGTTGGTCACAAAGCAAGCCTCAACAGATACAAGAAGATTGAAATAATCCCTTGTATTCTATCTGATCACCATGGACTAAAGCTGGTCCTCAATGACAAAAATAGTAAAAGGCCTACACACACATGAAAACTGAACAACTTGCTACTAATGACAGCTGTTAGGGAAGAAATAAAGAAGAAATTAAAGACTTCCTAGAATTTAATGAAAATGAAGGCACAACATACCCTAACTTGTGGGACACAATGAAAGCAGTGCTAAGAGGAAAGTTCATAGCACTAAGTGCCTTCAAGAAGAAAAATCAAGACAGCTCATTCAAGCAAATTAATGGCCCACTTAAAAACCCTAGTAAAAGAAGAAGCAGACACACCAAAAAGGAGTAGACAGCTGGAAATAATCAAACTCAGGGCTGAAATCAATCAATTAGAAACAAATAAAACAATTCAAAGAATCAATGAAACCAAGAGCTGGTTCTTTGAGAAAATCAACAAGATCGACAAACCCTTAGCCAAGCTAACTAAAAGGCAGAGAAAAATCAGAAATGAAAAGGGGGACATAACTACAGACACTGAGGAAATCCAAACAATCATTAGGACTTACTTCAAAAGTCTATATGCCACAAAATTTGAAAACCTAAATGAAATGGACCATTTTCTTGATCGATTTGACTTACCAAAGCTGAATCAG
>NW_026586039.1:0-2273 GCF_907164565.1 Psammomys obesus | reverse complement strand
TCTTCTTGATTTTCTATTATGCTGCATTGTTCAGGGCTGTTCGCCCCTGGATGGCTGGGTTCTGGAGATGCCATATTGCTCTGTCTTTTGTTGGTTGAGCCTTTACGCTGACCTCTACCCATTGGGCTGATTTAGGTTTTGGCTGTTAGTTTCTGTGCTTCCTGGAGTCCTGAGGTAGGGAGTATCCCCTTGGCCGGAAGATGATTTTTCCTGAAGGAGTCCTTCTCTGATTTTTGGTTATGGTCACTGTATGGCCAGTGTTTCTCCGGAGATGCCACTGCTCACCTCAGGTTTATAGCCCTGAGTAGTAGCTGTGGTCTATGTTAGGCAGGGGGGGATCTCCTCTTACCCATAAAATTTCTCAAGACAGCTGCCCCACTGCTGGGTTTCTTGTTATAAATTTAGTGTGCTGCTGCTCACTAAATTTCCATGTACAGTCCTCTTGAAGAAACTGCTGATTCCCTAGCTATGGGGTTTTCTCCCAACAGGGAAACTCAGTCTGTTATCCTGGGGCACACAGTTCTGTCTGAGAAAGTGGGAGGTGCACTCAGCAAGTCTCTGGGCCAAAGGCTGATTGCTCTGCTCTGGACCTGGAGAATGTGCACCTAGGTTGATTTGGCACCTGGGGGCACTGTTCTGGTCTGGAGGCTGGGTGCCTCACTCTGGACCAGAAGCTGTGTGTCTCTGTCTGGGATGGCGGCTACAGGCACTGCTCTGGTCCAGATGCTGTGGGTGCAGCCCCCCTGAAGGATCAGGGATTCCTACAGTTTTGGCAGTCCAGCCAGGGACAACTGGCCGATCCCTGGCACAGTATCTGAGGGCTGCTGTAATGGCTCTTCGACTCCTGCAGATCCGAGGATGCAGCTGTGTGTCCCAGTGCCCCAGGGGAATGCAACAATGGCGGCAGAGCACAGCGCTTCTGCCTGCACTAGAGTCTGCGTGAGTCCAGGAAGTTTTGGTGCTGGGTGTCCTAAGCGTTAGAGCTGCTGACCCCCTCCGCTGGGGGTTTCCTCCTGCCAGAGACACGCAGTCTGGTGCCCTGTTGCCCTGGTGCCCACAGTTCTATCTGAGGCGGCGAATCACGCGCGCAGGCAGGGCTCTGTGCAGGCAGGCGCCTTTGTCCTTCCCGGCTCTGGGTCCGGGCTGGCTCCTGGGGCACCCGCGGAACCCGAGTCTTTTCCAGGGGATGTCTGGGTAACCTGGGGTCGGTCCCAATTGTTTCCTGCTCCGTGGGGTTATCTCTCGACTGGGAGATCCAGTCTATGGTGTTGTGGGCCCACAGTTCAGTCTGGGACCGTGACCAGATCGCGCTGGCGGGTAGCTCTGGGCTGGCGACCAAGCGCCTGGCGGAACGGGGATCTCTTCCGCGGTTTTGCCGGGTGAGTTAAAGCTGATCGAATCCCCCACCGTGGGGTATCCTCTCACCTGAGAAACACAACCACTTGTGTTTTATGGCCGCGAGTTCTGATTGCTGGTCACTGTGCCAATCCTGCTGTGCTGCTGTTCAGAATGAGAGTCCTCCCGGCGCTGCCATCTTCGGATTGATCAAGGCACATATCTTAACAGAGTAAAGACAATACACCACAAACCCATAGCCAACATGAAACTAAACAGAGAAAAAACTTAAATCAATCCCACTGCAATCAAGGACAAGGCAAGGCTGCCACCTCTCTCTGTATTTCTTCAACATAGTACTTGAAGTCCTTGCCAGAGCAATAAGAGGACTAAAGGAGATAAAATGGATACAGATCAAAACGAAAGAAATAAAAATATCACCATTTGCAAATGATATAAAATTATACAGGAATAACAATAAAATTTCTATCAGAGAACTCCTACAATTGATAAAATCTTTAGCAAAGTGGCTGGATACTAACGTAACTTAAAAAAAAAAATCAGTGGAGGAGGGTTCCCCTTTCTCCACAAACTGTGTTGTCATTTGAATTTTTCATCTTGGCCATTCTGATGGTTGAAATCTGAGGGTCGTTTTGATTTGCATTTCCCTAATGGCTAATGAGGTTGAGCATTTCTTTAAGTATGGGGATGTAAATTTGTACAACCACTCTAGAAATCAATGTGGCACTTTCTCAGACAACTAGGAATAGTGCTTCCTCAAGATCCAGCCATATCACCCCTAGGCATATATCCAAAATAGGCTCAAGTACACACAATAAGGACATTTGCTCAACCATGGTTGTAGCAGCTTTATTTGTAATAGCCAGAAGCTGGAAACAGCCCAGATGTTCCTCAACTGAAGAATGGATGCAGAAATT
>NW_026586038.1:0-1779 GCF_907164565.1 Psammomys obesus | reverse complement strand
CCCTCCATTCCTCCTCCATCCCTCCATCCCCTCCATTCCTCCTCCATCCCTCCATCCCCTCCATTCCTCCTCCATCCCTCCATCCCCTCCATCCCTCCACCCCCTCCACCCCTCCACCCTTCCATCCCTTCCACCCCCTCTATCCCCTCCATCCCCTCCTCCATCACCTCCCGACACCTACCTCTGCGTCCTCTCGCCCAAGTAGCCCACAAAGTACTTCTGTCTCACGAACAGGTACATGAGTCCAGCGAAGGCGGCAGGGACTAGATGAGGATGGACACCTTCAGCTTCCCGGCATGCAGGGTGCAGGGGCGGGGGAGCTGGGGAGCTGGGGAAACTGATGGCCCCGCCCACAGGGGGCGTGGCCTCCTATCTGCCCTCATGGTTCCGCCCACAGTGGACGTGGCCTCTATCCATCACTAAGAAGATGCTGAGCCCTTATAGCGTCCTGGATCACAGCCAGAGGATGACCACAGCCTGGGGATGGCTCCGCCCACAGTGGGCGTGGCTTCCCCAGAAGCCCTCATGGCTCCGCCCACAGGGGCGTGGCTTCCATCCATCACAAACTAAAAAGACTCCCATCGAGGGCGCTGCTCGCTGGCTCCCTCAGCTGCTTTCTGACAGCATCAGGACCACAGCCCGGGGATGGCTCCGCCCACCGTGGGCGTGGCCTCACCACTGGCCCTGGGATGGCTCCGCCCACAGGGGGCGGGGCCTCCTCCATCCCTCATTCATCAAGAAGATGCGGCCCCTAACAGGCCTTGGGATAGCCCGGGGATGACTCCGCCCGCGGTGGGCGTGGCCTCCCATCCGCCCTCATGGCTCCGCCCACAGTGGGCGTGGCCTCCATCCTCCATCACTGAGAAGATGCTCACTGGCTAGCTCAGCTGCTTTCTTATAGACCCTGGACCACAGCCCAGGGACCCTTCCTCCTCTCTCTTTCCTCCCTCCCTCTCTCCCTTCTCCCTCTCTCCTCCCTCCCCCTCCCTCTCTCCTCCTTCCCTCCTCCTCCTCTCCTCCTTCTCTCTTCACTCTTCCTCTCCTCCCTCCCCCTCCCTCTCTCCTCCTTTCCTCCACCCTCCCTCTCTCCTCCCTTCTCCCACCTCCCTCTCCTCCCTCCCCCTCCCACCATAGGCGTGGTCTCCCCAACAGCCTGGGTATGGCTCCGCCTACCGTGGGCGTGGCCTCCCATCCATCACTGAGAAGATGCTCACAGGCTACCTCGGCTGCTTTGTTACAGCATCAGGACCACAGTCCGGGGGTGGCTCCTCCCGCCATGGGCGTGGTCGCCCCCAACAGCCTGGGTGTGGCTCCGCCCACAGTGGGCGTGGCCTCTCCCCACCCTTGCCGGCCACCCCAGGCTCCCCTCCCCCCAGGGCATCCGTCTGTCCCTTACCTTGGCTGCAGAGCAGCCCTGCTGTCCAGAGCACCACGAGGAAAGTGGGGTACGCGTCCACGCAGTTCTGACTGTGGGGGAGGGGGGGGAGAAGGACAGACCATCTAAGGAATCTGCTCTCCTCTGTCTCTCTCTCTGTCTCTCTGTCTCTCTGTCTCTCTGTCTCTCTTGGTTTTTCCCACTCCCGACCGGCTGTAGCGAGATCCGGCGCCCTCTGCTGGCGAGCGGGCGCACGCGCAGTCAGAGCCTCGCGCACACGATAGATAAATAAATAAAATAAATCTCAAGAAAAAAAAAAAAACGAAGCAAAAAGGAGGAAGAAAAAAATTAAGTGACCCTGTTTCCTTCCTCCTTCTCCTCCTCCTCCCCCTCCTCCTTTTCCT
>NW_026586037.1:0-2891 GCF_907164565.1 Psammomys obesus | reverse complement strand
CAGAAAGGAGAGGTGATCAAAGAGCCACCCACTAAGTTTATGCCAGAGACAGCCCCTGCTCCCCTTATTATGGAACCAACTTGGAGACTGAGCTGCTTATGGGCTACAACTGAGGAGGGGTCTAGGTCTTCTCCATGCATTGGAATATCAGTCTTAGAAAAAAAGCCATGGGCCCAGATTTTTTGGTTCTGTTAGATTCCTTATGGAGCTCCTGTCAACTCCAGGTGTTTCTATCTCCTCCTTCTTCCATAATGTTCACTGCACTCTGCCCAAATTTGGCTATGAGTCTCAAAATCAATACTCTGCTGCGTAGAGTCTTTCAGAGGCCCTCTGTGGAAGGCCCCTGTCCTGTTTCTTGTCTTCTCCTACTTCAAATGTCTTCCCTGTTTGCCCTTCTGTGTGAGGATCAAGCCTCTTCCCTAGGGTCCTCATTGTTGTTTAGCTTCTTTACAGCTATAGATTTTAGTGTGTTTTCCTATAGTAGATGTCTAATATCCACTTATAAGTGAGGATTATCAAACTCAGGATTATCTTTTCTAGTTCCAACCATTTGCCTGCAAATTTCATGATTTCTATGTTTTTAATTGCTGAGAAGTATTCCATTTCTACACATATTCTTATTCCAATTTGGTTATGTTTGTGATTAGAAATTAAAATTAACTGAACTTTTATCAATTGCCCATTATTTTACCTTATATGTATTAACCAATTTCCTATTTCCCTTCATATTTTCCTCTTTCTTTTTGAGACCTGGACTTTCCAAGTAAGGCTAGGCTAACTAACCAGCAACCACCAGCTTTCTTTCCATCTCTGGTTACTAATTTGTAGATAACATGCACATACCTGGAACAGAAAAGGAGGAGAACCTCTCCTATCAGTGGACTAGGAGAAGGAAATACGAGGGGAAGAGGGTGGAAAGGTGGGACTGGGAGGAGACCAGGGAGGAGACTACAGCTTGTATACAAAATGAATAAATTGTAATAATAAATAAATAAATAAATAAATAAATGCAAAAAAATTTTGAAAAAGAATATTAAAAGTTGCAAGAGAAAAAAGGCCAAGTAACATATAAAGACAGACCTATCTGAATTACACCTTACTTCTCCTTTTTGACAGAAACTCTGAAAGCCAGAAGGACCTGGGAAGGTGTCATTAAGTCCATAAGAGACCACAAATGTCAGCCAAGACTACTACATATAACACACTTTTCAATTGCCTTAGATAGAGGAAACAAGATGTTCCATGGCAAAATCAAATTTAAACAATAACTACATACAAACTCGGCCCTTCTAGAAGATGCTAGAAGGAAAACTGTCAGGATCCAGACAGAGAAAAGGCTTCAGTGAGCATGTGGGGTTAGTGGGAGGCAGCCTAGTGTTTTTGCAAGGTCTGCACTAGGGGTAAATCTGAGACATTCAGATTATGCCCACAATAACTTTTTTCAGCTTACATGCCCCCTTTTGTGCTATTACGGTATCTCTGAAAAATCTGTCGTGGTGTGTAGAGGCCACTCTACTTATCACTGCACATATCTCCTATGTATCTCTGGGAAGATGTGCTGCTGTTCAGATAAATTAATGATTTTATAAAATCCCTGATTGTCTTCAAATATTTTTTAGAAGTTAGATAGTTGATAGAAAGTTTTAAGCTGCAGTATAAAACTTCTGTGACCCTCCAGATACCAAGTGCAGATATAGCACTAAAGAGAGACAGGACAGAGACAGACTTATTATGGTTTAAGATAAACAATTCACCCTCGTTTAGTCCAGAGATGCACCGTGAGTCCTGGCATGCACCATACAGATAATTATTAGTGCTTTAAACTCTTAACAGACTCAGAAATAATGAACAGGTATGGAATGTCTAATTAAAACACAAATCTTGATGGCATAATATATAAATGGTTTCATTATAGCTCTGTATACCTTGTCAACCTTTGTCATCTGAACTTACACTGAACCTTTAATGGAGACATAAATCAGAAATGTTTAGTTTTAACTGGAGAGACATGTAATCTACAAACCTGCTTTTACAATATTATCTGTTTGCTTTATGACTTTGAGGTAATTTTTTGATGTAGAAGCCTTTGTCTTAGAGATATTTAAGCTATAGACAAGACAATAAAGTTGTGGAGCTTGCTGACATTTGCTTCATTCACAAGTTGTAAATATGTGTCTATGTGTATAATTGTCTGTATAGATGTATGAACACATGTGTGATGGGGCCGCCTTGTCTTATTTGTTGAATGACTGTATACATGTGAATGAATGAGAATTTTCTTTTTCCTTTTTTTAATCCACTAGCTCACATAGGGTTAATAAGTTCTGAGCTCCAAATCAATATGTTCCTTTTTCTCTTAAGTCAAAGAGTCAAAAATTTTCTTTCCAGCTTAAGCCATTTTCATAGCTTGTTGTCGCCCAAAGGGGGGTATGTACCAGAAAGAGCAGAGCTGGCTGCGGGGAAACCAAGATAACCTAAGTAGCTTGGTCCAAGGTTCAAGTCCCTGTTTCTTCTCTTTTCAACCACCTGCAGTGACTAGTAGAGGATCCAAGATTTTTTAAGAGTTTTCCTGTTACTTGTCAGTTGTAAAGTACTGGCCCCTAAAGAGTTAAATTCACTTTTGCTATAAGCAATGTTGCCTACATTCTGGTTATCCACCTGCCTCAGTTTCTCCCATGGACCCATCAAGGCTTGTCCTTGGCAGAAAACTCCAACCAAAGAAGGTATATGACACCCAAGAAAACACAGGGAATAAATAATTCCACTGCAGAAAACCAAAAGACAAGAAGTATACTCACATGCTGCCACCACAAACATAAAATAAAAGGAACTAACAATCATTGGTCATCAATATCTCTCAACATCAATGGACTCAGTTCTCCAATAAAAAA
>NW_026586036.1:0-2811 GCF_907164565.1 Psammomys obesus | reverse complement strand
CTGGAAAGGATCATCCTGAGTGAGTTGTCCCAGAAGCAAAAAGACACTCATGGTATATACTCACTCATATAAACATACAATATAGAATAAACCCACTAAAAGCTGTACATCTAAACAAACTAAACAAAAGAGAGGACCCTAACTAAAATGTTCAATCCCCATCCTGAAAGGCAAAGAGGATGGACATCAGAAGAAAACGAAAATAGGAAACAACCTCGGAACCCGCTACAGAGGGCCTCTGAAAGCCAGAAGAAAACAGGAAACAACCTTGAAACCTGCCACAGAGGGCCTCTGAAAGCTTCTTCAGTATAGACTGTCAAAGCAGATGCTGAGCCTGATGGCCAACTGATGGGCAGAGTGAATGGAATTTTATCTAAGAAGTGGGAAATAGTAAGAGCTGGAGGGAACGGGAACTCCACAAGCAGAGCAAAAGAACAAGATAATTTGAACACAGGGAACTTCCCAGAGACTCATACTCCAACCAAGGACTATTCATGGAGATGACCTGGAACCCCTGCACAGGTGTAGCCCATGGCATTTCAGTGTCCAAGTGGGTTACATAGTAATGGGAGGAGGGACTGCCTCTGACATAATCGGATTGGCCTGCTCGTTGATCACTTCCCCCTGAGGGTGGAGCAGCCTTACCAGGCCACAGTAGAGGACAATGCAGCCACTTTTGATGAGAACTGATAGACTAAGATCAGAAAGAAGAGGAGAACCTCCCCTATCAGTGGACTTGGGGAGTGGCATGCATGCAGAAAGGGGAGGGAGGGTGGGATGGGGAGGGGAGGAGGGAGGGGCTTATGGGGGGATACAAAATGAATAAAGTGTAATTAATAAAAAAAAAAAGAAAAAGAAAGAGAATAAAAAAAAAAAGAGGAACACTGGCACACAGTCCTTTAAGAAAACATGTGATCAGGCCAGCTGCTTCCAGGAGAGGCTCATTCACTTTTAGCAGATGCCTCACAAAACAGTCTTTGCCTTGGGAAGTATCCTTGGCTGGAGCCTGGGTCTTAGCCTAAAGGGCTCAGAAACACAATTTTTTTCGGTGCTCGAAATGGCCCCATCCAAGCTCACAGGTGCCTGCTGTGTTGACTATGAGCCAGATATTCACTAGTAATGGGAGGCAGAAGTGCTTGACTACTAAGGCATTGGTTACATCTAGTCAATATTTTTTTCTTTTTCTTTAAGACAGCGCCTCAGTATATAGCCCTAGCTGACCTGAAACTCTCAATATAGACCAGATTTGAACTGACAGAGATCATTCTGCCTCTTCCTCTGGAGTACCCATAAAAGACAGATACCACCATGCTAGGCTACTATGTTTTTCGATAAGAAGAAAGATGATTGGTGTTGGAGAGATGGTTCAGACTGTACTCTTGCTCTTCCTGAAGACCCACTTCAATTCCCAGCACCCATGCCAGGCAGTCCACAGCTGCCTAAAACTGCTGCACCAGGGTAGTGGGGAACATCCGATACCTCTGCTCTCTGCAGGCAACAGCACACATGTTCAAATATCCATAACCATACACACAATTAACAGTAAAATAAATGTTTTCAAAAATGATTAAATCTAACCAGATTGTAGTGCTTTGTGCTTCCTGCTGATGACTCTGAGAATAGCCTCATTGCATGGTTCTAATTTTATAAAAACAAAGTTGTCAGCATTCAGTTATCAGTGTGGAGTGAGGAACTTGCTGATGCCCAGTTGTGCTGTTCAAAGGAAAAGGGAGTGGGAAGGAAAAGAATCTGACTAGTAACTGGAAAAGGAGGAACATTCAGAAACAAGGTATTTGATGTGTTCTGAAATTTTTATGACCACTGTTTTCTAGAGTTTATCTGGAATAGAAAGTGGACAAGCTCAGCCAAGAACATTTTGAAAAAGAAGGGTTTGCTCTATTTGATATCAAAATCCACAATAGAGATACAGCATTTAAACCACTGTAGGGTTGGCATAGGAATAGAGAGATAGGTGCTTTGAACACAGTAGAGAGAATAGAAGCAGATTGTTGTCTATGATGGGTATATGATGGGTATTTCAAATGAGAGGCCAAATTGTTGGAGAATGAGGGGCATGTTATTCAATATTTGATGTTATTGTAGGTGCCTACTTGGAAAAGTACTATGCTGAAATTGCTTTTCCACATGTATAGAAAAGCAAATATTCAAGTGGACTATGGAAACAACACTAAAGAATAAAGTAAAAAATCTAGAACAAAACTTAGTAGACACCCTCTCTTACTCCCTTACTCAGAAGGTTACATTTCAAGACATTCTGTAGATGCTGTAAATGGAGAATGGTATTGGTCATCATTCTCTCTATGTGTACACAGACACACACCTACAACAAAGTCTAAATTATAAAGGCACTTGGTTTATTGCTTTTCAGCTTGTTTAGTTCTTTATATATATTGGATATGAGTCCTCTGTCAGATAAAGGGTTGGTGATGATTCTTTCCCAATCTGTAGGCAGTCGCTTTGTTTTGATGACTGTGTCCTTTGCTTTACAGAAGCTTTTCAATTTCATGAGGTCCCATTTATTGATTGTTGCTCTTAGAGCCTGTGTTGTTGGTGTTCTGTTCAGGAAGTTTTCTCCTGTACCAATGAGTTCAAGGGTAGTCCCCACTTTTTTTTCTAGCCGATTTAATGTGTCTGGTTTTATGTTGAGGTCTTTGATCCACTTGGACTTCAGTTTTGTGCAGGGTGATAAGTATGGATCTATTTTCATTTTTCTACATGTAGACATCCAGTTGGACCAGCACCATTTGTTGAAGATGCTATCTTTTTTCCATTGTATGGTTTTGGCATCTT
>NW_026586035.1:0-1756 GCF_907164565.1 Psammomys obesus | reverse complement strand
AAGATGACTGACTCCTTTTAGCTTCCTTAGTTTGGGAAAGATCCTTAGAAGGAACAAAATTATCATCTTATATGAAGCTACCAATAGCAGCCCAAGAAAATAGTAATTACTGGATTGTGAGATATGTAAACAGAGAGTGAAATCTAGCAAGCTGGGACAATTCTTGATTAGGCAATCACACACACACACACACACACACACACACACACACACACACACACATTTCCTTCCATAATACACCGACCAGCCCAGGACACTCACTGAAAGTCTTAAGCATGTGCATTAAGAAAAATACCTTTTAACCTGTTATCAACTTAGGAACCTCAAATTGCACAAATCCAAACAATATACCACAATTTAAATGATAGAATAATATCCTCACATTAATGATAATTAATACAGATATGTTCTAATTATTGCCATTTAGAACATATCAGGGTATAGATGTAAGTGGGTATACATGGCCTAGATTGGTCTCTGTGTTTTTTAAGAAATACTGTTTTATTTGAGTAAATTTGGGGAAGAATGCCCTATTGTCCATCTAACCTCTATGCATAGATGCAAGTGCAAATAATTTAAATCAGATACATTGTGAAAAAACAATCAGAAAGTATGCAAATCTTACATAATCCCATCAGTCATAATAGAGAAGCCCACATGTCATACTCATTAACTCCGGGACCTCTCCTTGAGCCCTGAGAAACAAATACCAAAGCAATAATCAGGAACCCTGAGTATTGTAACACCTATGCTTAGACAAAACTCCTGGGATCCTAGAACTAAAGCATTTGACCATTCATACCTATCATTGGGTACAAGGAATTTTTTGCAATCGTGATAACTTGGGATGTCACTTTAAACTATCCTTATTGTTGCACTTATTAAAAATTTGTTTACACTAAACAACCATGGGCTACTTCTGTGCAGGGGGTCTAGGTTATCTCCATGCATGGAACTTGGTTGGCGCATGAGTCTCTGGGAAGACCCCTGTGTTCAAATTTCTGGTTCTGTTGATCTCCTTGTGGAGTTCCTGTCCACATAATCTGAATGACCTGCTCTTTGATCACCTCCTCCTCAGTGGGGAGCAGCCGTAGCAGGGCACAGAAGACGACAATGCAGCCAAGCCTGATGAGATCTGATAGACTAAGATCAGAAGGAAGGAGAGGAGGACCTCCCCTATCAGTGGAATTGGGGAGGGGCATTCGTGAAGAAGGGGATGGAAGGGTGGGATCGGGAAGGGAGGAAGGAGGGGCTAATGGGGGGATACAAAGTGAATAAAGTTTAATTAATAATAATAAAAATAAATCTGAAAAAAATGTTCACAAGTTCCTGCATTCATGTATATCAAATATTTATGTTTGTTTACAAGAAATTCTATTAGAAATAGTTTTTTTATTTGTTTAAATTTTCTTGAAAATCCTGTGTAATACTTTTCTTGTTAAGTGTGTTTGATATTCATGCCAGTACTTCATCAGACTGTCCTTTCTGTATCATTGTTTCCTTGTTTCTATCTCAATTTTTGTGAAGCTTTCTGAAATTTCTGTTTAAAGTATATGTCATTTTTACATACTTATTTCCAAATTCTTGTCTGACTACAACATCTGTTTAATCTTAATAGTATACATTATGCGGCTCTCAGAAAGGTTTTGTTGGGCTTGTTTGTGCTGTAAAAAAAAAAAATCATAATTGAATGTCAGGTATCTTACACAGAGACTGGGAAGACCAGTAAAAATAGGATTTATGTCTTTCAAAAAAT
>NW_026586034.1:0-1348 GCF_907164565.1 Psammomys obesus | reverse complement strand
GGGAGGGAATGAGGGAGGGGATATAGTTGGGATAAAAAGTTAATAAAATGTATCTAATAATAAAAATAAAAAATGAAAAAGCAGTTTCATAATGTTTTTCTTGGTTTGCAACACAACAGAACTTATAAATCAAGGCAAGTTTAAAATGCCTTGCTGGGCATGCCAAAGAGGTGAAAAGGTAAGTACATTAAGAAAAGGTAAGCCTGTTTATAGCACCAAGATGTTATCCCATGATACTCTAAGTTCTTGGATTTATGGAATTTAGTGTTCTTCTAAGTTAATAGCTTCAAATAGGTTTTTACTAATAATCACGGGATGGTAATTTAAATTAATATGTTCTAAATGATTTTTCAATTATCATGAGGCATTAGTTCAGATACAGAGTAGGCCAAGGAATGGTTGTTACAGTAGCTACAGTTGGCCCAAGATGATGTCATGAGCCTTAGTTCTACAAAAATCCAATCTCTCCACAATACTAAAATTCCGATGCATCCACAAGTCTCTGTAAACAAAGCCTTCTTCCAAGAAAATTTTTGTCCATAAGCAGACCTAGGCTGATTTCGGAAATTTTCTTTAATATCAGAATCACTACAATTTTTTTATTTATTTGCTGATGTATGATGGTTGAAAAGAACAAATGAATCAAAATATCACTATTTGCAGATGGTATGTTAGTATACATGAGGGACCCCAAAAATTCAACCAGAGAACTCGTTCAACTGATAAAAACCTTCAGCAAAGTGGCTGGATAGAAAATTAACTCAAAAAATCAGAAGTCCTCCTGTGTACCCAAGACAAAAGGGCCGAGAAAGAAATCAGGGAAAAAACACCCTTCACAATAGCCAGTAATAACATAAAGTACCTTGGGGTGACTCTAACCAAGGAGTAAAAGACCTGTATGAAAAAAAATTTCAAGTCTCTGAAGAAAGAAATTGGAGAATA
Source organism: Psammomys obesus (assembly GCF_907164565.1). Taxonomy (NCBI): domain Eukaryota; kingdom Metazoa; phylum Chordata; class Mammalia; order Rodentia; family Muridae; genus Psammomys; species Psammomys obesus. The sequence goes on along the minus strand of NW_026586034.1, from coordinate 406 downwards.
TATCAGAAAATGGAAAGATCTCCCGTGCTCATGGATCAGTAGGATTCACGTAGTGAAAATGGCCCTCCTGCCAAAAGAAATCTACAAATTCAATGTAGTTCCCATAAAAATTCCAGCACAATTCTTTACAAAATTTGAAAAAACAATTTACAATTTCATATGGAAAAACAAAAGACTCACAATTGCTAAAACACTCTTGTACAACAACAAATGGTCTGGCGGTTTCTCCATCCTTAATCTCAAGCTGTACTACAAAGCAATAGTAATTAAAAACTTCACAGTACTGACATAGAAACAGAATGGTGGATCATGGAATCAAAAAGAAGACCCAGAAATAAACCCACACAAGTACAGGTATTTGATTTTAGACAAAGAAGCCAAAACCATACAATGGAAAAAAGACAGC
>NW_026586033.1:0-1886 GCF_907164565.1 Psammomys obesus | reverse complement strand
ATTGCTTGTTTTGCTGGTTATTGTGTATTTGCTTTTTTTTTTTTTTGATATGATGGTGTCTTTATTCTGCATTTCCTTGGGTGTTGTTCATCTCCTTCGTTTGAAGTTTTCCTTCTCCTATCTTATGGAAGGCTGGATTACTGTATATATATTGCTTAAATTTTGTTTGTCACTGAATATTTTTCCTCCATGTACGCTGACTGAAAGTTTTGCTGGTGATAATCTCCTTAGATGCCAAAAAAATTTGACAAAGTCCAACATCCATTCATGTTTAAAGTCTTGGAGAGATCAGGAATACAAGGCACATACCTAAGAATAGTAAAGGCAATTATACGGCAAGCCTATAGCCAACATCAAACACAATGGAGAGAAACTTCAATCAATCCCACTGATATCAGGGAGAAGGCAAGGCTGTCCACTCTCTCAATATCTATTCAATACACTGCTGGAAGTCCTAGCTAGAGCAATAATACAAGAAATGGAGATCAAGGCGATACAAATAGGAAAGGAAGACGTCAAAGTTTCACTATTTGCAGATGATATGATAGTATATATGAGTGACCCCAAAAATTCAACCAGAGAACACCTTCACCTGATAAACACCTTGAGCAAAGTGGCTGAATACAAAATTAATTCCAAAAATTCAGAAAGCCCTCCTGTATACCCAAGAAAAAAGGGCCAAGAAAGAAATCATGGAAATGACACCCTTCACAATAGTCAGCAATAACAGAAAGAACCTTGGTGTGACTCTAACCAAGTAAGTGAAAGACCTGTTTGAGGAAAACTTCAAGTCTCTGAAGAAAGAAATTGAAGAAGATATCAGAAGATGGAAAGATCTCCCGTGCTCATGGATAGGTAGGATTAACATAGAGAAAATGGCTATTCTGCCCAAAGCAATCTACAGATTCAATGCAATTCCCATCAAAATACCAACTCAGTTCATTACAGACCTTGAAAGAAAAGTTCTCAACTTCATATGGAGAAAGAAAAAAACCCAGAATTTCCAAAATGATCCTGTACAACAACAGATCATCTGGTGGTATTTGCATCCCTGATCTCAAGCTGTATGATAGAGCAATAGTAATAAAAATGGGAAGATATTGGCAAAGAAGCAGAAAAGTAGATCAATGGAACTGAATAGAAGACCGAGAAATAAACTCACATACCTATGAAAACTTTATTTTCTACAAAGAAGCCAAAATCATTCAATGCAAAGAAGACAGCATCTTCAACAAATGGTGCTGGTCCACCTTGATGTCTCCATGCAAAAAATGAATATAGATCCATATTTATCACCCTGCACAAAACTAAAGTCCAAATGGATCAAAGACCTCAACATAAAACCAGATACATTAAATCAGTTAGAGAAAAATTGGGGAACTCCCTGGAACTCATTGGCACAGGAGACAACTTCCTGAACAGAACACCAACAGCACAGGCTTTTAGAGCAAAAATTGAGAAATAGGTACTCATGAAACTGTAAAGCTTCTGTAAAGCAAAATACATTGTCATTAGAACAAAATGACAGCCTACAGACTGGAAAAGGATCTTCACCAACCCTATATCTGAAGGAGGGCTGATATCCAGAATATATAAAGAACTAAAAAAAATTAAAAAGCAATAAATCAAGCAATCCAATTAAAAAAATGTGGTAAGGAGATAAACAGAGAATTCTCAGTAAAGGCATATAAAATGGCAGAGAAACACCTAAAGAGATACTCAATATGCTTATCTATCAGAGAGATGCAAATCAAAACGACCCTGGGATTCCACATTACACCTGTCAGAATGGCAAAGGTTAAAAACTCAAGTGACAACACATGCTGGAGAGGTTGTGGAGAATTGGTGACCCTCCTCTACTGCTGGTGGGAATGTTAACTGGTACA
>NW_026586032.1:0-2934 GCF_907164565.1 Psammomys obesus | reverse complement strand
AAATCATTGAAGAAAATTTCCCCAAGTTAAAGGAGAAGCCAATAAGGCTTCATGAGGCCTACAGAACACCCAACAAATTTGACCAGAGAAGAAAATCCTCCCGCCACATAATAAACAAAACAGTAAGTATACAGAACAAAGAAAAAATACTAAAAGCTGCAAGGGAAAAAGGCCAAGTAACATATAATGTCAAACCCATTAGAATCACACCTGACTTTTCAACAGAAACTATGAAAGCCAGAAGGGCCTGGACAGATATCATGCAGACCCTAAGAGAACACCGATGTCAGCCCAGGCTACTATACCCTGCAAAACTCTCAGTCCTCATAGACGGAGAAAACAAGATATTCAACGACAAAAACAAATTTCAACAATACCTACACACAAATCCAGCATTACAGAAGACATTGGAAGGGAAAATACAACCCAAGAAAATTAGCTTCTGTCAAGAAAACACAGGAAATAATTAACCTTACTACAGTAAACAAAAGCAACCAAGCACACAAACTTATGAACACAGCCAACATCAAAATCAAAGGATCTAACAGCCACTGGTCATTAATCTCTCTCAACATCAATGGACTCAACTCTCCAGTAAAAAGACACAGATTAACAGAATGGATACGTAAACAAAACCCAGCAATCTGTTGCATACAAGAAACACACCTAAGGCACAAAGATAGACATTACCTGAGGGTAAAAGGTTGGAAGACGACTTTCCAAGCAAATGGACCCAAGAAACAAGCAGGAGTAGCCATTCTAATATCTGATAAAATAGACTTTCAACCAAAATTAATAAAAAGAGATGAGGAAGGACACTTCATACTCATCAAGGGAAAATTCCACCAGGAAGACATCACAATCCTGAACATCTATGCACCAAATACAAGAGCACCCACATTTGTAAAAGAAACATTGATAAAATTTAAATCACATATAGATCCCCACACATTAATAGTGGGAGACTTCAACACCCCACTCTCAACAAAGGACAGGTCAACAAAACAGAAATTAAACAAAGAAACAATATCTCTGACAGAGGTCATGAATCAAATGGACCTCACAGACATCTACAGAACTTTACACCCAAACACAAAAGAATTTACCTTCTTCTCAGCACCTCATGGAACCTTCTCCAAAATAGACCATATAGTTGGTCACAAAGCAAGCCTCAACAGATACAAGAAGACTGAAATAATCCCTTGTATCCTGTCTGATCACCATGGAATAAAGCTGGTCTTCAACATCAACAGAAATAGCAAAAAGCCTACACACACATGGAAACTAAACAACTTGTTACTAAATGACAGCTGGGTCAGGGAAGAAATAAAGAAAGAAATTAAAGCCTTTCTAGAACTCAATGAAAATGAAGACACAACATACGAAAACTTGTGGGACACAATGAAAGCAGTGTAAGAGGAAAGTTCATAGCACTAAGTGCCTTCAAGAAGAAATTAGAGACAGCTCATTCAAGCAACTTAATGGCCCACTTAAAAACCCTAGAAAAAGAAGAAGCAGACACACCAAAAAGGAGTAGATGGCTGGAAATAATCAAACTCAGGGCTGAAATCAATCAATTAGAAACAAATAAAACAATTCAAAGAATCAATGAAACCAAGAGCTGGTTCTTTGAGAAAATCAACAAGATAGACAAACTTTAGCCAAAGTAACTAAAAGGCAGAGAGACACCACCCAAATCAACAAAATCAGAAATGAAAAGGGGGACATAACTACAGACCCTGAGGAAATCCAAACAATCATTAGGACTTACTTCAAAAGTCTATACTCAACAAAATTTGAAAACCTAAATGAAATGGACAATTTTCTTGATTGATTTGACTTACCAAAGCTGAATCAGGACCAGGTAAATCAATTAAATAGTCCTATATCCCCCAAAGAAATAGAAGCAGTCATCAAAAGTCTCCCATCCAAAAAAAGCCCAGGACCAGATGGCTTCAGCGCAGAATTCTACCAGACCTTCAAAGAAGAGCTAACTCCAGTTCTCTTCAAACTATTCCACAAAATAGAAACAGAAGGAACATTACCAAACTCATTCTATGAAGCCACAATCACCTTGGTACCTAAACCTCACAAAGACTCAACAAAGAAAGAGAATTTCAGGCCAATCTCCCTTATGAACATTGATGCAAAAATACTTAACAAAATACTTGCAAACCGAATCCAAGAACACATCAAAGATATTATCCACTATGACCAAGTAGGCTGCATCCCAGGCATGCAAGGGTGGTTCAATATTCAGAAATCCATCAATGTGATCCACCATATTAACAAACTGAAAGAAAAAAACCACATGATAATCTCCCTAGATGCTGAAAAAGCATTTAACAAAATCCAACATCCATTCATGTTTAAAGTACTGGAGAGATCAGGGATACAAGGCACATATCTAAACTTAGTAAAGGTGATATACAGCAAGCCTATAGCCAACATCAAACTGAACGGAGAGAAACTTAAAGCAATCCCACTGAAATCAGGGACAAGACAAGGCTGCCAACTCTCTCCATATCTCTTCAACATAGTGCTGGAAGTCCTTGCTAGAGCAATAAGACAGTCGAAGGAGATCAAGGGGATACAGATGGGAAAGGAAGAAGTCAAATTATCACTATTTGCAGATGATATGATAGTATATATGAGTGACCCCAAAAACTCTACCAGGGAACTCCTACAGCTGATAAACACCTTCAGCAAAGTGGCTAGATACAAAATTAACTCAAAAAAATCAGTAGCACTCCTGTATACAAAAGACAAAAGGGCTGAGAAAGAAATTAGAGAAACAACACCATTCACAATAGCCACAAATGTCATAAAGTACCTTGGTGTAACCCTAACCAAGCAAGTCAAAGACTTGTATGAAAAAAATTTCAAGTCTCTGAAGAAAGAATTAGAGGAAGATATGAGAAGATGGAAAGATCT
>NW_026586031.1:0-8838 GCF_907164565.1 Psammomys obesus | reverse complement strand
ACATGCTGGAGAGGTTGTGGAGAAAGGGGAACCCTTCTCCACTGCTGGTGGGAATGTAAACTGGTACAACCACTCTGGAAATCAATCTGGCGCTTTCTCAGACAACTAGGAATAGCGCTTCCTCAAGATACAGTCATACCACTCCTAGGCATATACCCAAAAGAGGCGCAAGTACACAAAAAGGACATTTGCTCAACCATGTTTGTAGCAGCTTTATTTGTAATAGCCAGAAGCTGGAAACAACCCAGATGCCCCTCAACTGAAGAATGGATGCAGAAACTGTGGTACATCTATACAATGGAGTATTACTCAGCAATGAAAAATAAGGAAATCATGAAATTTGCAGGTAAATGGTGGGACCTGGAAAGGATCATCCTGAGTGAGTTGTCCCAGAAGCAAAAAGACACGCATGGTATATACTCACTCATATAAACATACAACATAGAATAAACCCACTAAAATCTGTACATCCAAACAAACTAAGCAAAAGAGAGTACCCTACCTAAAATGTTCAATCCCCATCCTGAAAGGCAAAGAGGATGGACATCAGAAGAAAAAGAAAATAGGAAACAACCTCGGAACCTACTACAAAGGGCCTCTGAAAGCCAGAAGAAAACAGGAAACAACCTTGAAACCTGCCACAGAGGGCCTCTGAAAGCTTCTGCAGTATAGACTGTCAAAGCAGATGCTGAGCCTGATGGCCAACTGATGGCAGAGTGAATGGAATTTTATGTAAGAAGTGGAAAATAGTAAGAGCTGGAGGGGACGGGAACTCCCCAAGCAGAGCAACAGAACAAGATAATTTGAACACAGGGAACTTCCCAGAGACTCATACTCTGACAAAGGACTATTCGTGGAGATAACCTGGAACCCCTGCACAGGTGTAGCCCATGGCAGTTCAGTGTCCAAGTGGGTTACATAGTAATGGGAAGAGGGACTGCCTCTGACATAATCTGATTGGCCTTCTCTTTGATCACCTCCCCCTGAGGGGGGAGCAGCCTTATCAGGCCACAGTAGAGGACAATGCAGCCACTTTTGATGAGAACTGATAGACTAAGATCAGAAAGAAGAAGAGAACCTCCCCTATCAGTGGACTTGGGGAGTGGCATGCATGCAGAAAGGGGAGGGAGGGTGGGATCGGCAGGGGAGGAGGGAGGGGATTATGGGGGGATACAAAATGAATAAAGTGTAATTAATAAAAAATTAAAAAAAAAGAATAGTAATGTCCTAGTTAGAGCAATAAGACAACTAAAGGAGATCAAGGGGATACACACTTGAAAGGAAGAAGTCAAAGTATCACTATTTGCAGATGATATGATAGTATACATGAGTGCCCCTCAAAATTCTACCAGGGAACTTCTAAAGGTTGATAAACACCTTCAGCCCAGTGGCAGGATACAAAAATCAACCACCACACCCCGAAAATCAGTAGCCCTCTTGTTTACAAAAGACAAAAGAGCTGAGAAAAAAATTAGGGAAACAACACACTTCACAATAATCACAAAGGACATAAAATACCTTGGTTTGATTCTAACCAAGCAGGTCAAAAACTTGAATGAAAAAAAATTGCAGTATCTGAAGAAAGAAATAGTAGAAGATACCAGAAGATGGAAAGAATTCCTATTCTCATTCCTTGGAAAGATTAACATGGTAAAAATGACCATCTTACCAAAAGTGATGTATCCACAGATTCAATGCAATTTCCACCAAATTACCACACAATTCTTTACAAACCTTGAAAGAAAAATTCTCAACTTCATATGGAACAATAAGAAAACCATAATCGCTAAAAAAAATCCTCTTCAATAAAAGATCTTTTGGAGGTACCTCCATCCCTGATCTCAAGCTGTAATATAGAGCAAAGGTAGTAAAAAAATGCATGGTATTAGCATAGAAACCTAATGGTGGATCAATAGAATTAAATAGAAGACCCTGCAATAAACCCACACACTTATGGATACTTGATTTTAACAAAGATGTCAAAACCATACAATGGAAAAAAAAAAGATAGCATCTTCAATAAATGGTGCTGGTCTAAGTGGATGTCTACATGTAGAAAAATGAAAATAGTTTCATACTTATCACTTTGCACAAAACAAAAGCCCAAGTGGATCAAAGACCTCAATATAAAACCAGACACACTAAACCTGTTAGAAGAAAAAGTGGGGAATTGGTACAGAAGACAATTTCCTGAACAGAACACCAACAGCACAGGCTCTAAGAGCAGCAATAAATGGGACCTCATGAAACTTAAAAGCTTCTGTAAAGCAAACCACACTGTTGTCAGAACAAAACGACTGCCTACAGATTGGGAAAGGATCTTCACCAACCCTATATCTGACAGAGGGCTGATATCCAGAATATATAAAGAATTAAAGAAGCAACAAATCAAGTAATCCAATTAGAAAATGGGGTACAGAGTTAAACAGAGAATTCTCAATAGAGGAAAATTGAATGGCAGACAAACACTTAAAGGAATGCTCAACGTCCTTAGCCAATAGGGAAATGCAAATCAAAATAACCCTGAGATTTCATCTTACAACCAACAGAATGGCTAAGATAAAACACTCAAAGTGACAACACATGCTGGAGTGGATGTGTAGAAAGGGGAACCTTCCTCCATTGCTGGTGGGAATGTGAACTTTTACAACCATTTTCGAAATCAATCTGGCACTTTCTCAGTCAATTAGGTATAGTGCTACCTCAAGATTCAGCTATACCACTCCTAGGCTCATATCCAAATGATGCTCAAGTATAAAAGAAAAACATTTGCTTTAACATGTTCGTAGCAGTTTTATTTGCAATAACCAGAAGCTGCGAATAACCCAGATAACCATTAGTTGAAGAATAGATACAAAAATTGTGGTACATTTACACAATGGAATAGTGCTCTGTAATTAAAAAGAAGGAAATCATGAAGTTTTGCAGGCAAATGGTGTGAACTAGAAAAGAGTGAGGTTTCCCAGAAGCAGAAAGACACATAGGATATATACTTACTCATAAGTGGATATTAGACATGTGATATAGGATAACCTTAGTAAAATCTGTACACTTAAAGAAGCTAATCAAGAAGGAGGACTCTGAATAAGATGCTCAATCTTCATTCAGAAAAGCAAATGGGAAGGGCATCAGAAGAGCAAGAAAATTGGAATAGGACAGGAGACTACCACAGACAGCCTCTGAAAGACTACCCTCTAGGGTACAAAAGCAGATGCTGAGACTCATAGCCAAACTTTGGGCTGAGTGTAGGGAATCTTATGAAAGAAAAGGGAGATACAAATACCTGGAATGGACAGGAGCTTCAAGGAGATCACCAGAACCAACAAATATGGACACAAAGGTTGTTTTCTGAGACTGATACTCTAACCAAGGACCATTCATGGAGATAACCTAGAATCCCTGCACAGATGTAGCCCATGGCAGTTCAGTGTCCAAGTTGGTGCCCTAATAATGGGAACAAGGACTGTCTCTGAAATTAACTGTTTGGCATTCTTTTTGATCACTCCCTCCCCAGGGATTTGCAGCCTTACCAGGCCACAGAGGAAGACAATGCAGCCACTCCTGATGAGACCTGATATAGCAGGAGCAGATGGAAGGGGAGGAGGACCTTTCCTAACAGTGGAGTGGGGGAGAGGCATGGGTGGAGAAGAGGGAAGAAGGATGGGATTGGGAAGGAAAGAGGGACTGAGCTTCAGATGGGATATAGAGTGAATAAACTGTAATTAATAAAAATTATAAATATATATATATAAATATATATATATATATCTTTATGTGCTATCTTACAGCCCTTGTTTAGTGTCTGGTCTATATGTGGATTCTGTTTATTCTCCATGAACATCCCCAAGACTTTGGTCAGAGACATTCTCTTTAATATGACTACTCCACAGTTATATGTTCTCTGTACTTTGACCAATTGTGAGCCTCTATCTTCTTTCTACTGTAAGAAGGGGGGTTTAGGATGAATGCTAAGAAAAGCATGATACTATGTGCTCAAATATAAGGATTTGAAAGCAGTTTGATGCTGTCCATTCAGAAAACAATATAAAACAAACAATAGTAGCTTTTTTTCTTGGTTCAAAGACCATCACCTACATAGTTTCTTGAAAATGTTTGCATTTGTAGTCATTATCATTAATTTCATTCCCTATGTTTCATATAAGGACGGGAAATGATTCCTAAAAGTTAATCTCTAGAGTCCTCATAAGTGTGTCAGCCTGCAATACAACCCCCCTCTAAAGCTCAGCCTGTCAGCCAGTGTCTGAAGTAGCAGCTTTTCTATCTCCACACAGAAATGATAACAGTCTCCAAATTTTCTTCTCCTTTGTGTGTCAACACAACATTGACTAAAATGTATCCAGAGAAAACATGTCCTCACTGTGACCATTGTCTCACAGGCTCTCATTGCACTTAGCATTAACCTCAACATTACCAAGAGATTTCCCAAACAACACTGTCTCCGTTATATGTTGGCCTCTATGAATAAGCCATTTTATTTGTTTCTACAAGGATGAGCTTTCCAAGGCTCTGTGCATTTAAGACCTTCTGCCTTTCATGAACACAGAGCCCTATGCATGGGTAAAGGGCTCCACTCTGCACTTTGAACTGACAAATCTCTTCCATCAGGCCTGCCTGCTCTCAAGTACCTGCTTCTGAAGAAGACAATCCTCTCCCTTTATTTCTGTTGCATCTCCCACCAGTTCATTCACTTTTCATCTTATCATCTATCACCTTAGTATTTTTTTTCTGACTAACAGTACTAACTACTATCTCATCAATGCAAATGAATAGGAAATTTACATGTTAACTTCCTTTGAATGACAACATATGTACAGGCTAATGAAACTCTGTGCAATGGGAGACAGGAGAGTGTGTACATACATACATTTGAAATGATGTCTAGCTGTGTTTCTGTGTTCATGAACTATTTATTATAGACTGTTGGCATATGCCTTTTTCTCTTCTGCCAGCAACCTAAATTCTCAGATTATAGGCACTTGTTAATGAAACTGGGCACAGGTGTGAATCTTAAAGCCATAATATGTGGCAAAAATTAAGTCCAATAATGGTGTAGGGGTAATATCTTAGGAAGATGGCTAGGAATGCCAACCTAAACATTTTTTATCACATGTCTCACCACTAACAACCATCCTTCTACTAAACCTTAATAAGATTGTAAGTGATTGTAATTCACAGCCCCACCTATATACTACAAGTTGCGGAATTCTAGCTATACTATTGATTGTGTGTATAAGTTAAAACATTGTAACAGAGCTTGGAGCAAACATAATTTCCACTGGTTACCTCTAAGAGGAGCTATGAACTGTAGGCTTCTTCTGGGGGAGACTAGAGAGTAGTTTGTGGAGGAACCTGGTTGAAGTAGTGATCCTCCCTGGCCATGTCTACAGCATAGAGGGTCACCACCAGCTGCAAGATCAGTGGTGTCTGCACAGCTCTCAGAACCAGCTGTTTAGCCTGATTCCAGCAAAAGCAGAGAAAAGCTTCTCATTTGTACACCTGGGTAACTCCCGGCATCTTGACTGCTCCCGGATCTAGGACAGAGTTCACTTTCATCACCGTGAGCATTAAGACTGAAGAGGTGACAGGTTATTTCCATGAAGATTGTTCCAATCTCCTCCTCAGTGCTTTAGCTTGTAATACAGACACCTTTAGAGCTCAGCCTGACAGCCAGTGTCTGAAGCATCATTTTTTTAATCTCTAAGTAGTCTAGTAATCACTCTCCTATCAGTACAATGGTCAGTTAGACAGCCTTACCCTAGTCAAATAGAATTGAAAGTCTAGGAAAGCATTCAACAACCAATGTGTCCGTTAATATATTATGGGAGATACTACTTTGACTGAAGATTAAATAATTATTTTTCACTAATTTTCCTATCTTCATAGCATGATTTTAAAGGTGATTTGAGAAAGTTATTCTCATTTTTATGTCTGTATTAATTAGCAGAATAAGTATTTTAGAATTAATTAAAATTTTTCTTTTCATATTAATCATCTATATATTTAAAATGGATAATCTTTAAATTCCAGCAATCACCTTATTTTTCTTTATTAAATTTCTTATATTACTTATGTATAAAATTAGTTTCTGTCCTAGTTATTTAGTAAAAATGAAAGTACTTACAGAAATCATGAGGAATTAGCTTACATAAATAAACACTTGAGCAAGGCAGGAATACATCAAATATCTGGCAGACACTGAATACTTACACAATGAAAGCTATGTACATTCACCTGTCTAAATTCCACAGTCTCAATGTGTTCAATATATGGACAGAAAACACATGGGCAGCAGCAGAGACTCAGAGAGCACCTTCCTACCCATCCTGCTCCCTATCCTGTCGTTGTTGAAAAATTAACTGTAGTGGAATATACACATTGTACAAAAAGTTGTATTCTATAAAAGCAATCTACTTTCAAGATTATGTTATATACTCATATTTATGCCAAATACTGATGAGATTTTATGAAGAATCCAGTAAGCGTCTCTCCTCTATGGCCTGTGCTCAGCTTCTGCCTCTACATTCCTTTTTTGTTTGAATCCCAGCCCTGACTTCCCTCAGTGATGGACTGTTATCTAGAAGTAAAGAAAAATAAAATTACCCATCCTTTTATGTTGCTTTAGGTCATGACATTTTATCATAGCCATAATAATTCTTAAAAAGACACACCCTTTACCCTCCTCTTTCTCTCTTTTCCATGTTTCATTGACTACAAGTTTCTTTCCCTCACCTAGTTCCCCTTCCAAATGTTCATTATAGGTGGATTCATGTTTAAATGTTCATGTTTAAAATAGAAGATTTATAAATGAGATGGTGCATGTAATAATTTTGTTTCTAAACTACATGTCCACCTCTACCTCTTCCTCATGGGTCACATACCACTCTGAATTCTCCCAAACTGCTCTCAAATATAGAGACCTGGAAACCTTGCTCTATACTAAAGAAGTATGATTGTGTCTTGATAGACTTTACCTTCCTGGCTTTTCTCTCATATTCATGAGTAAATTTAACATTTACAATTTGGAAACCCATGACACCCATGTAAACAATATGCTAAGAAATATCATCTAAGAGCAACAATCAATAAATGGGACCTCATGAAACTGAAAAGCTTCTGTAAAGCAAAAGATACTGTTAGAACAAAACAACAAGCTACAGACTTTGAAAGAATCTTCATCAACCCTGTAGCTGACAGAGGGATAATATCATATATATATACATATAGACTTTTTTTTGAATTTTATTTTTTTCTTATCAGTTACATTTTATTAACTCTGTATCCCAGCCATGTCCCGATCCCTCATTCCCTCCCAGTCCCTCCCTCCCTTTCTCCCTCATCTCCACCGTGCCCCTTGCCAAGTCCAATAATAGGGGGGACCTCCTCCCCATTCATCTGATCCTGTTTTATCAGGTATCTTCAGGACTGGCTGCAAAGCCCTCCTCCGTGGCCTAACAGGACTGCTCCTCCCTTGGGGGGTGGGGAGGCCAAAGAGCCAGTCATTGAGTTCCTGTTAGAAGCAGTCCTTGTTCCCCTCACTATGGGAAACCAATTGGTTACTGAGCTACCACAGGCTATATCTGAGCAGAGGTTCTAGGTTACATTCATACATGGTCCTTGGTTGCTTGTCAGTCTCAGAAAAGACCCTGTGCCCAGATATATTTGCTCCTTGTGGAGCTCCTATCCTTTCCTCATCAGACTAACTCCCCTTCTTTCTTATGATTCCCTGTACTCTGCCAAAGGTTTGGTCATGAGTCTTTGCTTTGAAAACACTGCTAGTTAGAGTCTTTCAAATGTGCTCAGTAGACTCCTGTCATACGTTCAATGTGCATCCCATCTGTCTTTCTAAACGAGGATTGATAATCTTACCCCATGTCCACTCTCTTGATTATCTTTTTTAGGTGTATAGATTTCATTATGTTTATCATATCTTATAGGTCTATATAAATGAGTATATATCGTGTTTGTCTTTCTCCTTCTGGGATATTTCACTCAGTATGATCTTTTCTAGATCCCACCATTTGCCTGCAAATTTCATGATTTCCTCTTTTTTGATTGCTGAATAGTATTCCATTGTGTAAAAATACCACAATTTCTGTACCCATTCCTCCGTTGATGGACATCTGGGTTGTTTCCAGGTTCTGGCTATTACAAATAATGCTGCTATAAACATGGTGGAGCAAATATCCCTTTTGTGTACTTGAGCAAACTTTGGGTATATACCTAGCAGTGGTATAGCTGGGTCTTGAGGAAGCACTATTCCTAATTGTCTTAGAAAGCGCCAGATAGATTTCCAGAGTGGTTGTATCTGTTTACATTCCCACCAGCAGTGGAGGAGGGTTCCTCTTTCTCCACAACCTCTCCAGCATGCGTTGTCCCTTGAGTTTTTCATCTTGGCCATTCTGATGGGTGTAAGGTGATATCTCAGGGTCGTTTTGATTTGCATTTCCCTGATGGCTAATGAGGATGAGCATTTCTTTAAGTGCTTCTCTGCCATTCCATATTCCTCTGTCGAGAATTCTCTGTTTAGCTCTGTTCCCCATTTTTTAATTGGATTACTTGGTTTGCTGCTTTTCCGCTTCTTTAGTTCTTTGTATATACTCGGTATTAGTCCTCTGTCAGATAAAGGGTTAGTGAAGATTCTTTCCCAATCTGTAGGCAGGCGTTTTGTTTTGATGACAGTGTCCTTTGCTTTACAGAAGCTTTTCAGTTTCATGAGCTCCCATTTATTGATTGTTGCTCTTAGAGCCTGTGCTGTTGGTGTTCTGTTCAGGAAGTTGTCTCCTGTGCCAATGAGTTCTAGGCTGTTCCCCACTTTTT
>NW_026586030.1:0-1096 GCF_907164565.1 Psammomys obesus | reverse complement strand
CCCCTGCATACCTGGGATGAAGCCTACTTGGTCATAGTGGATAATATATTTGATGTGTTCTTGGATCCGGTTTGCAAGTATTTTGTTAAGTATTTTTGCATCAATGTTCATAAGGGAGATTGGCCTGAAATTCTCTTTCTTTGTTGAGTCTTTGTGAGGTTTAGGTACCAAGGTGATTGTGGCTTCATAGAATGAGTTTGGTAATGTTCCTTCTGTTTCTATTTTGTGGAATAGACCAGACACATTAAATCGGCTAGAAAAAAAAGTGGGGAATACCCTAGAACTCATTGGTACAGGAGAAAACTTCCTGAACAGAACACCAACAGCACAGGCTCTAAGAGCAACAATCAATAAATGGGACCTCATGAAATTGAAAAGCTTCTGTAAAGCAAAGGACACCGTCATCAAAACAAAGCGACTGCCTACAGATTGGGAAAGAATCATCACCAACCCTCTATCTGACAGAGGACTCATATCCAATATATATAAAGAACTAAACAAGCTGAAAAGCAACAAACCAAGTAATCCACTTAAAAAATGGGGAACAGAGCTAAAGAGAGAATTCTCTGCAGAGGAATATTGAATGGCAGAGAAGCACTTAAAGAAATGCTCAACCTCATTAGCCATTAGGGAAATGCAAATCAAAACAACCCTGAGATTTCACCTTACACCCATCAGAATGGCGAAGATGAAAATCTCAAGGGACAACACATGCTGGAGAGGTTGTGGAGAAAGGGGAACCCTTCTCCACTGCTGGTGGGAATGTAAACTGGTACAACCACTCTGGAAATCAATCTGGCACTTTCTCAGACAACTAGGAATAGCGCTTCCTCAAGATCCAGCCATACCACTCCTAGGCATATACCCAAAAGAGGCGCAAGTACACAACAAGGACATTTGTTCAACCATGTTTGTAGCAGCTTTATTTGTAATAGCCAGAAGCTGGAAACAACCCAGATGCCCCTCAACTGAAGAATGGATGCAGAAACTGTGGTACATCTATACAATGGAGTATTACTCAGCAATGAAAAATAAGGAAATCATGAAATTTGCAGGTAAATGGTGGGACCTGGAAAGGATCATCCTGAGTGAGTTG
>NW_026586029.1:0-4593 GCF_907164565.1 Psammomys obesus | reverse complement strand
GGACATCTGCTGCTGTTTCACTCAGCTTCTAGGCCTTAGCAGGAAAACGTCCCACACGCGTGTGTGTGTGTGCGCGCGCACACACACACACACACACACACACACACACACACACGATGAATTTCCTGTCACACCTCACATGACAGTGCGATGCATTGACTTGTCCAGTGGAAGAGTCTCTAACTACATCCTAAATTTCTCAAATTTTGGCAGATAGCAATTACTCTGCCTTCAGTGTCTCCCTTTGTGACCTATTAGGATGCTGTGAATAGGGGACCCAGTATCTAACTATCCTGCCACCTGCCTGGTATTGGATTTACATCATAGTTCAATTGGCCACGTCCTTTCCCTGACTTTCAAATGTTATCCCCAGCAAAGCTGGGTTCAGGATGACCAGTCAAGGCCTGATTCCCAAGAAAAGTTTCAAGTAACAGGACAGAGTCGCCCAAGAGGCTAGTCAGCACAGCAGGCTGAACTGTGCACTCTAAACACCAAGCTGTAGGAGCCACTTTGTGGTTCTACCATGTACAGCTAAGAAAGGAGCACTGCCTGAGGAGAACCCTGATCAGTAAGTATCTAGCCAGACCAGCCTCTCAGTCACCTTCCAGTGAAGGTGGAACCTCTCTTAGCCCAGCTCCCTTTGCCAGCCCAGAGCCAACATGTGCACATGGCAGCAGCTTGAAGCAATCAAAGGGAGACAGGGGACACTATCGAGTGGATATAGGGAGTGGCATTATTAGGAGGTGTGGCCTTATTGGAGCAGTAAGTCACTATAAAGGTGGGCTGTGAGATTTTCTATGCTCAAGCTTTGCCGGGTGTAGAATTAGAGCTTCCTCCTGTCTACCTTGAAAGACAGTCCTTTCTCTCCATCTTCCTCTTCTTTCTCTCCTTCCTTCTTCTTTTGGACTCATGGTCCCCAACTGAGACACCCCCCCCCCAAGCCCAGGAACTGATGCCCCACCTATCTCTCTTCTGCTCAGCCACAGGCATCTGCCTTTTTTATTAACCAATCAGAGATTACTGGAGAGCAAAGTTATTAAACATTGTTCGGTATTATTGAGAATGCACTTATTTGTTTTGCAACCAGATCTTGGGGCCCAGAATTTAGCATCTAAATCTGTACAGCACCAGACAGCCCCCAACAGTAGATTTTTCTACAAGCCAGACTCTTGTAGCTAATCTTCCCTTTCTGTTAATTAAAGTACAAATAGATCTTTATGAATCTACACATAAACTAGATACTGAGATACTCAGATTCCAGGCCCAGCTCCCCAGCAGTGAGCCAGACTTCTTAAGCATTGTCAATGGTCTGTCTATATTAATCCTCAATCATTAAATAGCATAGGTTCACAATTAATCATTTTCTGTTCTCTTATGTTCTCTGTCTCTTGTCTCTCAAGCCTTTGTATAACATAGCTAGTTTTTCTTTTTGTACAGCTCCTCTTTAAGTCTTTTTTTCAGAGGAAAAGGATGAAGATTGCAATAAAGTAGGGCGACTTTACTCCAGTGGTCACAGTTGCAGTGAGTACTGCAACGGCCTTTTCAGAGATCATTTCTGTGCCCTCAACTCCAACCGTTGCTCTAAAGGGTCCTGAAACAAAGTTTTCCAATTTTTTTCATGCAGGAAACATCTGCCTGTATAATTAAAATTCCCTTTGGGGTGGCTGGCTGTGTCTCGGAGGCTCGCTCCTTGCTCTGGGCTCAAGATTCCCAGTGCATCGGAGTTTCCCAAGTTGCTCTCAGTACCCTGCAGAACTTGCAGAATTGGTGCTTCCTCTGGAGACGATCCCAGGTAAATTTCTTCTCTGTGGCTTTCTGTCAGATGTCTCCTGTCCTCTGTGACATTTGTCAGATATCCTATGGTTTCTGCAACATTGGTGGGCTTTCATCTCCAAGTTGAGTTTTGCTTCCATCGTAGTGAACACATTAAATGTAAACTCGCCTGATGTAATTGTTGAGTTGGCAGCGTACTGCCTCCATCTGCTAACCTAGGTCTAGTCCTGGAAGCTTCTAGCCTCCATACAATCTAAGCTAGGTCTAGAAAGTTTTCAGCCTCTGAGACTTTCTGCTTAATAAGCTCACCCTTTCTAGTTCTGTCTTAGCTCTGGCTGGCTGGTTCAGCTGAGCTGTTCCGGCTCAAACTCCTTTCCCAGATGACTCACTCAATCTGTCTTTTCTCTCAGCCTCTTGACTTGCTCTGCTTGGCTTCATACTAAATTTGGCAGTCTGTTCTAAACTTCTGGTACCTTGTCATTCTCTGGCTCATTGTCTAGCTTGTTATCTCTCTGCAACCTGTACAACTGTCCCGGTAAAACTGACTCCTCCTCTCCTTCTGCACTGCTCTCCTAAGTTTTCTTTTTCCTGTCTCTTATGGTGAGAGTTGGGTGTATCCTATTCCATCTCGTTCTGTCAAGTCGTTCTCTGAGTGTTCACGTTGACTGCCTCTTAATTAGAAATCACTTTTAAACAGGGCTGGTTTTCTCTATCAAGTAACTTTACCTTCATTGTTTGGAATTAAAGGTGTGGACTACCAGCAGCTATATCGGTGATTAAAGGAGCTTGCTAAGTGAGTGTCTCTTTTCCAGGCACAGTAGCCATGTTGCTGGCTTAAAATACCTCCACAGGGTCCTCCCTGAAGAGCTTCAGCAGCCAGGCCCTGCCCGCCAGACCACCCTTTCCCCCATAACTGTCATTTTCTAATAGCGTTAACTGTCCTTCTCAGCCTAGCGGCAGGAGAGTGCACCATATCCCGCCATACAAAAAAAGTCCAACCATTCCCTGAACTGGAATATTTCTGTCAAAGGCTGGACTCACATTCACATATATCCTGTTGTGGATCTACGGAGTAAAAACTACTCAGATTCCCCATGGCACTCCTGTAGACGAGGTTTCTTCCTCCCATAATCTACAGTGGGTTGCCAGTGACAAATCCAGGCACAGCAGAAATCGCCCTACCTGCCTACCAGAAATTCCTTCACACAGACTTCTGGGAAATGTAGTCTGGATACTGTGACATCACAGCCGTCCAGGAAATCCCTATCCGGCTTTTGGTCTACACACGTGCGTCTTCCTCAAAGTTGGACAAGAGTCCTGTAGTCCTGTGCTGCTATACTTTCCCGTCGCGTCTCTGACATGGAGGTCGGTCCAGGGAGCAGCGCAGCCTGAGGCACTGTGCGGGGTGCGGGGTCGGTCTTGGAGGGAGCGGACCTGGGCTGGGTGGGCAGGCGGAAGAAGCTGCTGGGGTGCTGGGCTGAACTGGCTGGGACACGTGACCTGGCAGGTCAGGGCTGGAAACAGGACGGTTGGGATTGTTCCCTGCGTGACGGTTTACGCAGACGCCGCGTGCAGTTCGAGTTTGTATTGGGCTTCTAGGACAACAGAACTGCCCGGTAGTGGTGGGGTAGATAATAGTGCCAGGTCCGGGATTGCCAGCTAATGACGATCACATGACTTCCTGCTCCTGAGAAAGTGCTGGGAGCCCACTGAACTTCTTTGCTGGAAGGCATGCTTCACTGCCCGTCCCATTCTCTTATGGACGCTGTCAGATTCCTCAGTATCTTTAGAGCAAATGGGATTTCTGGTCCCCCTGTACTCTATAGCTGGCGCAGAGGTCTTTCGGTTTCATTGCGTTCATTTTCCCTGTCAGTTAAAGAATTAAAAGGGAAAATCTGAGGCACAACAGGTTGCAGGTGGGAAAGTCTTGAATACAGAAGACGAAGGCGCTAGTGCAGGGATTGGCGACCTGCAGCACCATCCAAGGAGTGTCATTTGGTCTTGATCTGGCCTTGAAATTGTTGAGCAGGGCCCTAGGAGCAGGTGAAGTGCTCACATGGTATTTTTCAGGGTGCGGGACTTCTGTGTCAGGTCAGTAGGGTGAGGAAGTGTGTAGTCACGTGATTTAAGGTAACCAGACCTGTGATAGAAAAGAAACTGCAGCCTACTCTGAGGAACATCTCTGTCATCTCTGCATTTGTGAGGGGGAGACAGGCCCATCTGGTCCTTCCCTGCCTCATAGCAATTGAAGGGCATCCGAGGCTACCAGAGTCTGTGTCAGAAAACACTTGAACATACTTGATGGACATGAGAAATACTTTCTGTGGGTCATTTCGTGTCTTACAGTGAGCACCATGTAATAGACACTTTTAATCTACTTGTGCTTAACTTGTCAACTCATTCCACATGAACATTTTCACTGATTTACTCTTAGATACTGGTTTGCATTTACTATGTGACAAGAGTTCTCTTTTTCTTGCTCAAATGTTCCTCCCTCCATGCAGAAAGTCCTGATGAGACCTGATAGGCTAGGGTCAGATGGAAGGGGAGGAGGACCTCCCCTATCAGTGGACTGAGGAAGGGGCATGGAAGGAAAAGAGTGAGGGAGGACAGGATTGGGAGGGGATGAGGGAAGGGGCTACAGCTGGGATACAAAGTGAATAAATTGTAATAAATAAAAAAAAATTTTAAAAATGATCTTTGCTCTTCACAGCAAATACTCATTTTTTTTTAATAGTAATTTTTGTTAGACTCTATCATGACCCGATGATGCTTCTTCTGGTGTTTACTGAATCTTCCACTTTGCTTCTTTTATATCTA
>NW_026586028.1:0-3240 GCF_907164565.1 Psammomys obesus | reverse complement strand
CGGGAGAACACCGTGTCTGAGAAGCGGAACAACACACTCCGTGCAGCAACCAGGAGACTGAACTCTGCGCCCTAAAACAACAGCGATCGACTGTGTTTCCCAGGTGAGGGGAGGCTCCCACAGCGTGGGAATCGGTCGGGTCCACTCTCGGCTGCCCAGCCAGAACCCGGAAGAGAACCCGGCTAACTCTTTCGGTCTTTCGGGCTTTCGGTCTCCGGGCTGGTGCAGCAAGCCTGCTTATCACGATCAATTTCCCAGGCTGATTGGTGGGGGCCTAAGGCTGCGAGTCCCAGTCGCAAAAAATACCCACGGGGAAGGAAAGTTGCCAGACTGGTCACGGGTCACCTAGTCTTTTCCTGGAAGGTCTCTCCGACCACGGCGGGTACCTGCCGCCATCACAACTGAGCTCCCGCCGCGGGCGGATAGCAGCTGCGCGCCCAGCTCAAAATCCCTACTCCCTCTTGGGAGGAGGCAGGAGGTGCCCAACAGAATCTGCCACAGACCACATTGTCTGTACCCCAACCCGAGATCGGGGCTGAGAAAACCCAATCCTTTCGGGCACTCCCCCAAACGCTGCCATCACCCTCCCACAGTGGACAGAATGATAAAGAGGCGCACAGCGGCTTCACAGTGCCGGAACTCCAGTGCTGCCGGCCGCTCCTAGCAAACAAACTACAGCTTGGGATCTGGGACTGTGGTCATCCTACGCGTCCTGAGATTCTCCTGGATCCAACGCAATAAGATCTAGCAGCAAGTTCTATCACCGGCGCCTCCCCCCCTTCCCCCCGCCCCCCGCAGAGAAACGCCGGCTCAGGGCTCAGAATCCAAGTGAGAAGCCCCAAGCCCTGCTGGCACTCCCCTGAGAGCACCTCCATAAGCTCGCCCTAGCAGAGGAGAAGGTCAGAGGGGAAGGACAGAGAGGCAGCCTGCCAAGGACACAGCACCCTCGCTCCAGCGGCCCCTAGCAGAGAAACCCAAGCTCTGGATCTGAGGACACTCAACCCTACCTGGTACTCTCTTGGGATCAGCAAACATAGATTCTACCGCTAGGCTGCTTCTGGCAGAGAGATCTGGGCCCGGGATCTGAGATTGAGTACACTCATCCTAACTCTTTCCCGTGCCACCCAGGGACCAGTCAACACAACCCCTCCTGGCAGAGGGAAAGAACAAAGAGGCAGCACACAGGAAAGGTGGACACCAAGTCCTGCGGCCACAGTGTCACAGAACTGACTGTTACCCTACCCGTGCACTTCTGCAGCTGGACAAAAACTGAGAGTAGTGAGCAAGGGGAACCCTTGTGCATTCTAACCGGTCCTGCAAGAGAGTGAGTGAGCCTTCTAGGGAGAGATTGCCCCAGACCCAGGGCCTCTCCACAGAAGCAACCAGATGAGATCCCTGCCACCCACACTCCTAGTGTGGGCATCAGAGGGATTCTTGGGATAGCGACATTGAAGCCTCTGCCTTGCGGGTCCACCAGGGTAATCCAGGCAAACAATCCCTGGATCTCAGTCAGAACTGCATAATAGTGGCTTGCAGGCCACTGCAATAGTCAGACAATCCGCGCATGCACACTGCGCCCACTAAAAGCGCATGCGAATAGCGCCAGCATCATATTCTTTACTTAGGCAAAACTGAAAACACAGTGCACACCCCCAAAGCAGTGAACCTCTCTCATCTACCTAAAAAAACAGTCCAGAAAACAGAAAGAGAGGATCATAGCCCAAACTACAATCTCGAGGAACAACCAGTGAGGATCATAAATAACCAGATGGCTAGAGGCAGACGTAAGAACACTCCCAACAAATATCAGGACATAATGACCTCACCAGCAACCCCACAAAACAATGGACACTTCAATTCACTAGATATACAAGAAAACGACATCAAAACTATGTTTCTCCAGCTATTAGAGGCCCATAGAGATGAAATGAACAAAGCCCTCAGAGAAATAACCAAAGAAATCGAGACTAACCAAGAGGAAACAAATCGTGCTCTCAGAGAAATGACCACGAAAATTGAGGCAAACAGAGAAGAAATGCACAAAGCTCTCAAAGAAATGTCCACACAAATGAAGGCAAATAAAGAAGAAATAAACAAAGCTCTCATAGAAATACAGGCAATTATACCCAAAGAAGTAGAGGCACAATTAGTGATACATAGAGAGGAAACGGACAAAAAAATAGAAGCTATCATTGAAAAACAGGAGTCCACATTCAAACAGATGAAGGAAATGGTGCAAGACATGAAAACAGAATTAGAATCAATAAAGAAACCACAAATAGAGAAAAACCAGGAGCTGGAGAACATAGAGAAAAGATCAGGCACCACAAAGGTAAGCATCACCAACAGAATACAAGAGATGGAAGAAAGAATCTCAGGAGCCGAAGATACACTTGCGGAAATTGACACGGCTCTCAAAGAAAAAATAAAATCAGAAAAGTTCCAAACACAAAACATCCAAGAAATCAAGGACACCATGAAAAGACAAAATCTAAGAATAATAGGAGTAGAAGAAAAAGAAGACATCAGGCTCAAAGGTCCGGAAAATATTTTCAAGAAAATTATAGAAGAAAACTTTCCCAACTTAAAGAAGGAGATGGCCATAAAAATACAAGAGGCCTACAGAACACCAAGTAGACTAGACCAGAAAAGAAATTCTTCACGTCACATCATAGTCAAAACACTGAACCTACAGAACAAAGAAAAAATTCTAAAAGCAGCAAGGGAAAAAGGCCAAGTAACATATGAAGGTAGACCTATCAGAATCACACCAGATTTCTCAACAGAAACTCTGAAAGCCAGAAGGGCCTGGACAGAAATCATACAGTCCTTAAGGGACCACAGATTCCAACCCAGACTACTATACCCAGCAAAACTTTCAATCAACATAGACGGAGAATTCAAAATATTCCAAGACAAAACCAAATTTAAACAATATCTACATAGTAACCCAGCTTTACAGAAGTTACTAGAAGGGAAATTCCAAACCAAAGAAATCAACTACATCGAAGGAAACAGAGGAAATAGATAACTACACAAAAAAAAAAGAAGACAAGCAATGAAACTCAGTGACACCACCAACACCACATCTAAAATAAGTAACAATTGTAGGTCACTAGTTTCTATCAACATCAACGGACTCAACTCCCCAATTAAAAGACACAGACTAACAGAATGGTTGCGGAAACAAGATCCATCATTCTGTTGCATCCAAGAAACACACCTATGCAACAAAGATAA
>NW_026586027.1:0-6833 GCF_907164565.1 Psammomys obesus | reverse complement strand
TGGTTAATTATTACCTTGCTATACTCAATTACAAATGTTAAATCATTTTTATTTACTTAAATTTATACAATTAATTTTACTTACATAGTCCCAGCAATATGTAGACCATTTTTGTCTTATTATAGATCCAACACCTTCCCTTGATTCCACATTTATTAATGTCCCAGTAAGTGCAAGAACTACCTGCTGTTATTCGAAAAATCAGTGGTCCAGGGATGGTTCCTATAAAATAGTCAATGATCATGAATTCTTTATGAAAAAACACTATTGGGTAGGATTAGAATAATATCTTCTTAAAACACAAACAAACACACACTTCTAAAAACACATTATTTAAAATTCTGCAATAGCCTTTTATGAATTGGCTCATTAACCCTGGCTCATTAATCCTGGTACTTCCATGTATACCAATATCAGTAGTCTGATATTATTTTAGAATTCTTTCCAGTCTGTTATTTATTCATGCAGTTATTGAATTTTCAGGTAATGTTTTGATGACATATTTAGAACAAAAGAAGTAGACTACATGATTTTGGGACTTCCAGTATCGTTAAAGTTACAGAACTTTGATATTTTTAATGATTGAAAATAACTTAATACTGCTTTCTGATTGAATTCTGTTGTTTATATTTCTACAGTATTCTTTGCTTATACTGGGAAACTATATTCCAATGTTCTCCAGTGGGCATGTAAAACTGTATATGATATCAAACTGTACCCATTCACACGAACATGCACAAACACATTACTTTCTGGTTCAATATTCTGCTATCAATTAAATTAAAACACATTTCCTATTCATGTCTTTTATTTTCCTTTAGCTTGCAAACTAGTGGGATTTCATGCATCTTCATTATAATTGCTATTTCTCCTTTTTTCCTTCTCATGCCTCTCCTCTTAAAACTATAGTATCCAGTATTCTTCCTCAATTTTTTATATCACTGTTTACTTAGATTACAAGACCATTATTTCCCATGTAGCTTCTTTATGAAAATTTAATATTTTCTAAAGCTTCCCCTGGTCCTTCTGTCTCTTGCTTTGTCACTTCACACCCTTGACGGAACATGCCATAGTTAATTCAGGACACAAAGAGAGAGACAGAAAACTTAGGAAAGTTTCGAGACGGCTATCAGTCAGTACTGAAAAGCCACCAAGTTTATTTTCCAATCCTTTTTAAAGACAAAGCAAACACAGCTCACATTGGCCAAAGGACAGGGTTCATGAAACAGTCAAGCTTGTTTTCGAAGACCACATTCCTGTATGGCAGACATGGTCTCACAGACAAGTTAAGGCAACTTGGCAAAACCCTCTGCTCATTTCTTTCTCAAGGTAAAGACTAAAGCATATTTTTCCCTGAATCATCTATAACAAAGCAAGCGAGCTAGGCAAGCACCTGTCCACAGCTTGAGAAAGAACTTTGTTTCCCACACAACCTGTCTGAACCCTTCAGTTCCCTATTTTTTTCCCTCTCTATTTTCATCTCTAGTATATTTTACTATCCCTCCTTTGCAAATACATCTTATCAAGCAATGGACCATTTCTAAGTTTTATCATATACTTTAGGTTAAACATACAAATGATTGGAAGTCACAGTGTCAACCTTTCAGGCAGGTACTACCCGCGGGGCAATAGCGGGAAATTGTTTTTGGAGACATTCAACTACTCTCTTAGTTGACTCTGAGGGCTGCTCTGAAGGAGGGAATTCATGACTAATTCCATAAATATGGTCAAAAAACATGGGTAGGGAAGTCATATTCCCTAGAAAAGAACAAATTAATGCTGTTTTTCTAATTAGTCATGTAGGAAAATTGCATTCTAAATGCTATTTCCTTAGATTTTTGCTGCTCTTCATCAGAGAAGCTTCTCTTTGCAGTAGTTAATACAGACTCATTACTATTCAAAGTGCTAAGAATATTTAACCATGGTGCTCAGCCATAGATATGGCATCTGTATCACTCTTCTCTCATCTAAGGCGCATGAATCATCATAAAAGAAGTCTTTGAAGGAATGTTTAGAGCCAGAGGATGGAGAAAAGAACAGCAAAATACTGTCTTCTGTACATGAAATAGCTGTTGCAAATATAAATTCATAATAGTTGTTGCTGCTTTCACAGGCATTTAAAAAAACAAGTCAACTAAAAATACCACCATGTATTTGGAATGGCAGAAGAGGCCAAAGAAAATCCATTTTGTTCTGGGGGTAATTAAATCCATAAAACATCATAACACTAAGAATCATTGGTGATAACAATATTTTTAAGAACTCATTTGATGTGATGACTTCACAAGCACACAAGTACTTAAAATTGCTTTGAGTGCATGGATGTTTCGTACAATCTCTCAGGGCCACTTGTAAGCGATTATGAAGCTCCTTCGGTCCAAATGCATGGTTGGAGCTGATGCAATATAATTGCTACACATACTGTTTAACAGGATGGCTTTTATTTCACCTATTTTCTCTTTCTATGTAATATGCTCCTAAAGCTACTATTCACTTGGTTACTTTTTTGCATCATTATTTATTTGTAATTTAAAATATGCATATAAAAATTTATGTATCAACAATGAACAGTTTGATCCTTCAGAAATACCTACCAAATATTCTCAAAGTTGTATAGGTCACACCTATGCCCAGCGATTGTAAACTGGAAGGTAAAGTTCTAAAAAGAAATAGCAATGATATTACTTATATGTGTCACATTTAAATAAATAAATATACATATATATAAGCATATAGACATATATACATAAATATGTATACATATGTATACATATAGTATACAATTTATCCTACAAGTCTTTCCCCAGTTGACAAAAGTTCAATTTGGCCTATACACAGCATAAGTCTTTGTATTTCTGCATTTTTTAACCTGTCACACTTTGTGATGTGATTCCTCAAATATGTACCCTGCAGTGTTTATGACTCATTTGGTAATTCTATTTATGATCTTCTTGAAGAACGTCAATACTGATTTTCATGGTGCATATACAGAGCTATTTCAATCAACTCAAGGGGATGTCTTTCCCTTGTCCTCACATGACTTTATTTGTTTTTCTTTTATTCATAGTAAAGCATCTGTATTTTTCCATTTATTTATTAATCTCTTTACAGCATGATCTAAGCCCCCTTCCTTGTCTTCTCCCATTTCCACCCTGCCCTCCTCCATCTCTCCCTCCTGTTTTTCTCAGAGAAGGGGAGGCTCCCAAGGGGTATCAACCCAGCCAAGCTCCTCCAGTCACAGCAGCACTAAGTGCATCTTCTTCCTTTGGGGTCTTACAAGGCAGCCCAGCTAGGGGGAAGGTATCCAAAGGCAGGCAACACAGTCAGAGACAGCCCCCACTCCCATTGTTATTGTTAGGGGACCCACACATGTTGACCAAGCTGAACATGCTACATATGTATAGGGGGCTAAGTCCAGCCCAGGCATGCTGTTTGGTCTGTAAAGAATGTGTTGGATTTTTATTTTCATTTATTCATTAATATGATCTCTTTATAACCTTATTCCAGCCTTCTCCCTCCTCTCCTCCCAGTCCTACCCTAATGTTCTTTTCCCCTTTCCTCCTGTTCCCTCTCTTCAACTACTTCCACTGATGATTCTATTTCCACTTCTGAGTGAGATTTGAGCATCTTCCCTCCAGCCTTCCTTGTTTCTTAGCTTCTTTGGGTCTGTGAATTGTAGGGTGGTTATCCTGTACTATATGGTAATAAGTGTTTATAAGTGAGTACATACCCTGTGTGTGTTTCTGGGTCTGGATTACTTCACTCAAGATTATGTTTTCTAGTTCCATTAATTTGCCTGCAATTCCTTGTTTTAAATAGCTGAGTAGTATTCCATTGTGTAAATGTACCACAGTTTCTTTATTCATTCTTCGGTTGAGGGACATCTAGATTGTTTCCAGATTCTGGATATTACAAATAGAGCTGTTGTGACCATGGTTGAACAAGTGTCTTTGTTTTATCATTGAGCATCTTTCAGGTATATGCCCAGGAGTGGTATAGCTGGATCTCCAGGTAGTGCTATTCCCAATTTTCTGAGAAAGTGCCAGATTATTTGCCAAAGTGTTTGTACAAGTTTGCAATCCCACCAGCAATGGGGGAGTGTTCCATTTTTCCACATCCTCTCCAGCATGCGCTGTCACTTGAGTTTTTGGTCTTAGCCATTCTGACTGGTTTAAGATGGAATCTCAGAGTTGTGCTTCTCAGCTACTTGATATTCCTCTTGAGAATTCTCTGTTTAGCTCAGTACCCAAGTTTTTAATTGGATTATTTGGTTTGCTGATGTTTAATTTAATTTCTTAAGTTCCTTATGTATTTAGGATATTAGCTAATATGTTAGGTGTTGGGTTGTTGAAGATCTTTCCCTTAACTGTGGGATACTGTTTTGTTCTGTTGACAGTGTCCTCTCCCTTACAAAAACTTCTTATTTTCTTTAGGTTCCATTTATTTTATTTTATTCTTTTTAGATTTATTTATTTATTATATATATTATATACTGCATAAATATGTGTCTGCAGGCCAAAAGAGGGTACCAGATCTCAGTATAGATGGTTATGAGCCATCATGTTGTTGCTGGGAATAGAACTCAGGACCTTTCAAGTACAGCCAGTGCTCTTAACCTCTGAGCCATCTCTCCAGCACTAAGGTCTCATTTATAAATTGTTGATCTTAGAGCCTGAGCTGTTGGTGTACTATTCAGGAACTTCTCTGCTGTGCCAATGAGTTCAAGGCTCTTCCCCATGTTCTCTTCTAATAGATTTAGTGTTCCTGGCTTTACATTGAGGTCTTTGATACTCTTGGACTTGAGTTTTGTGCAGGTTGACAAATGTCAATCTCTCTGCATTTTTCTACATGTGTATATCCAGATAGACCAGAACCATTTATTGAGGATGCTTCCTTTTCTCCATTGTATGGTTTTGGCTTCTTTGTCAAAAATCAACTGTCCATAGGTATATGGGTTTATGTCTGGGTGTTCAATTCAATTCCATTAATCTGCATGTCTGTTTCTACACCAGCACCACATAGTTTTTATTACTATGGCTCTGTACTACAAAGCCATACTACAGCCTATAGTCAGGATGGAGATTCCTCCACAACTTCTTTTATTGTATAGATTATTTTAACTATTTTTTTTTTTTTTTTTTTTTTTTTTTTTTTTTTGTCTGTAAAGGACTGTGTTGATATTTTGATAGGAATTGCATTTTGATATCTTCTTTAATTTCTGTTTTCAGAGACTTGAAGTTCTTGTCATATTGGTCTTTTACTTGGGTAAAACGGTGTTTTGAACGGTGTTATTTCCCTTATTTCTTTTTTTTTTCTCCTTCATTTGTTTATTTTTTTTTTTATTTTTCTTTTTAGTTACATTTTGTTAACTCTGTGTCCCAGCTGTATCCCGCTCCCTCATTCCCTCCCCAACCCCACACTCCCTCCCTGGTCTCCTCCCTGCCCCTTTCCAAGTCCCCTGATAGGGGAGGACCTCCTCCCCTTTCATCTGACCCTGTTTTATCAGGTATCTTCAGGGCTGGCTGCAAAGTCCTCCTCTGTGGCCTAACAGACTGCTCCTCCCCTGGGGGGGGGGGTCAAACAGCCTGCCCTTGAGATCCTGTTAGAAATAGTCCGTGTTCCTCTTACTTTGGAAAACTACTTGGTTACTGAGCTACCACAGGCCACATCCGAGCAGAAGTTCTAGGTTATATCCATAGATGGTCCTTGGTTGAGTGTCAGTCTCAGAAAAGACCCTGTGCCCAGATATATTTGGTCCTTGTAGAGCTCCTATCCTTTCCATATCATACTAACTTCCCTTCTTTCATATGATTCCCTGCACTCTGCCGAGGGTTTGGTTATGAGTCTTAGTGTCTGCTTTGAAACACTGCTAGGTAGAGTCTTTCAGATGCCTTTTGTGGTAGACTCCTGTCATAAGTTCAATGCACATCCCATTTGTCTTTCTAAATGAGGATTAATCACCTTCGCCTGTGTCCACTTTCTTGATTCTCTTCTTTAGGTGTGTAGATTTCATTATGTTTATCATGTCTTGTAGGTCTATATAAGCGAGTATATACCAAGTTTGTCTTTCTCCTTCTGGGATACTTCACTCAGAATGATCTTTTCTAGATCCCACCACTTGCCTGCAAATTTCATGATTTCCTCCTTTTTGATTGCTGAGTAGTATTCCATTGTGTAAAAATACCACAATTTCTGTATCCATTCCTCCGTTGATGGACATCTGGGTTGTTTCCAAGTTCTGGCTATTACAAATAAAGCTGCTACGAACATGGTTGAACAAATGTCCTTCTTGTGTACTTGAGCAAAGTTTGGGTATATACCTAGGAGTGGTATAGCTGGGTCTTGAGGTAGCACTACTGCTAGTTGTCTGAGAAAGCACCAGATAGATTTCCAGAGTGGTTGTACAAGTTTACATTCCCACCAGCAGTGGAGGAGGGTTCCCTTTTCACCACAACCTTTCCAGCATGTGTTGTCCCTTGAGTTTTTCATCTTGGCCATTCTGATGGGTGTAAGGTGAAATCTCAGGGTCGTTTTGATTTGCATTTCCCTAATGGCTAATGAGGTTGAGCATTTCTTTAAGTGTTTCTCTGCCATTCGATGTTCCTCTTTCGAGAATTCTGTTTAGCTCTGTTCCCCATTTTTTAAGTGGATTACTTGGTTTGTTGCTTTTCTGCTTCTTTAGTTCTTTATATATACTTGATATTAGCCCTCTGTCAGATAAAGGGTTGGTGAAGATTCTTTCCCAATCTGTAGGCTGTCTATTTGTTTTGATGACAGTGTCTTTTGCTTTACAGAAGCTTTTCAGTTTCATGAGGTCCCATTTATTGATTGTT
>NW_026586026.1:0-2177 GCF_907164565.1 Psammomys obesus | reverse complement strand
ATCCAAGAACACATCAAAGATATTATCCACTATGACCAAGTAGGCTTTATCCCAGGTATGCAGGGGTGGTTCAATATACGGAAATCCATCAATGTGATCCACCGTATTAACAAACTGAAAGAAAAAAACCACATGATAATCTCCCTAGATGCTGAAAAAGCATTTGACAAAATCCAACATCCATTCATGTTTAAAGTACTGGAGAGATCAGGGATACAAGGCACATATCTAAACATAGTAAAGGAGATATACAGCAAGCCTATAGCCAACATCAAACTGAACGGAGAGAAACTTAAAAAAATCCCAATGAAATCAGGGACAAGACAAGGCTGCCCACTCTCTCCATATCTCTTCAACATAGTGCTGGAAGTCCTTGCTAGAGCAATAAGACAGTCGAAGGAGATCAAGGGGATACAGATGGGAATGGAAGAAGTCAAATTATCACTATTTGCAGATGATATGATAGTATATATGAGTGACCCCAAAAACTCTACCAGGGAACTCTTATAGCTGATAAACACCTTCAGCAAAGTGGCCGGATACAAAATTAACTCAAAAAAATCAGTAGCACTCATGTATACAAAAGACAAAAGGGCTGAGAAAGAAATTAGAGAAACAACACCATTCACAATAGCCACAAATGACATAAAGTACCTTGGCGTAACACTAACCAAGCAAGTCAAAGACTTGTATGAAAAAAATTTCAAGTCTCTGAAGAAAGAATTAGAGGAAGATATGAGAAGATGGAAAGATCTCCCATGCTCATGGCTTGGCAGGATTTACATAGTAAAAATGGCCATCTTACCAAAAGCAATCTACAGATTTAATGCAATTCCCATCAAATTGCCAACACAATTCTTTACAGACCTGGAAAGAAAAATTCTCAACTTCGTATGGAATAACAAGAAACCGAGAATTGCTAAAACAATCCTCTACAATAAAAGATCTTCTGGAGGTATCTCCATCCCTGATCTCAAGCTGTACTATAGAGCAACAGTTATAAAAACTGCATGGTACTGGCATAGAAACAGAATGGTGGATCAATGGAATCGAACAGAAGACCCAGAAATAAACCCACACACTTACGGACACCTGATTTTTGACAAAGATGCCAAAACCATACAATGGAAAAAAGATAGCATCTTTAACAAATGGTGCTGGTCCAACTGGATGTCTACATGTAGAAAAATGCAAATAGATCCATACTTATCACCCTGCACAAAACTGAAGTCCAAGTGGATCAAAGACCTCAACATAAAACCAGACACATTAAATCGGCTAGAAAAAAAAGTGGGGAATACCCTAGAACTCATTGGTACAGGAGAAAACTTCCTGAACAGAACACCAACAGCACAGGCTCTAAGAGCAACAATCAATAAATGGGATCTCATGAAACTGAAAAGCTTCTGTAAAGCAAAGGACACCGTCATCAAAACAAAGCGACTGCCTACAGATTGGGAAAGAATCATCACCAACCCTCTATCTGACAGAGGACTCATATCCAATATATATAAAGAACTAAACAAGCTGAAAAGCAACAAACCAAGTAATCCACTTAAAAAATGGGGAACAGAGCTAAAGAGAGAATTCTCTGCAGAGGAATATCGAATGGCAGAGAAGCACTTACAGAAATGCTCAACCTCATTAGCCATTAGGGAAATGCAAATCAAAACAACCCTGAGATTTCACCTTACACCCATCAGAATGGCCAAGATGAAAATCTCAAGGGACAACACATGCTGGAGAGGTTGTGGAGAAAGGGGAACCCTTCTCCACTGCTGGTGGGAATGTAAACTGGTACAACCACTCTGGAAATCAATATGGCGCTTTCTCAGACAACTAGGAATAGCGCTTCCTCAAGATCCAGCCATACCACTCCTAGGCATATACCCAAAAGAGGCGCAAGTACACAAAAAGGACACTTGTTCAACCATGTTTGTAGCAGCTTTATTTGTAATAGCCAGAAGCTGGAAACAACCCAGATGCCCCTCAACTGAAGAATGGATGCAGAAACTGTGGTACATCTATACAATGGAGTATTACTCAGCAATGAAAAATAAGGAAATCATGAAATTTGCAGGTAAATGGTGGGACCTGGAAAGGATCATCCTGAGTGAGTTGACCCAGAAGCAAAAAGACACTCACGGTATATACTCACTCATATAAACATACAATAT
>NW_026586025.1:0-5449 GCF_907164565.1 Psammomys obesus | reverse complement strand
AGGGAAACAGGGACTATCTCTGACATGAACTCAGTGGTGGGCTCTTCAACCTCTTCCCCTGCCTTCCTGAGGGAGTAGCAGCCTTGCTAGGCCACAGAGGAGGACACTGTGACCAGTCCTGATAAAACCTGATAAACTAGGGTCAGATGGGAGAGGAGGAGGACCTCCCCTATCAGTGGAATTAGAGAGAGGCAGGGAGGAGATGAAGGAAGGAGGGTGGGATTCGGAAGGAATGAGGGAGGGGACTACAACTGGGATACAAAGTAAATAAACTGTAATTAATATTAAAAATAAAAATTAAAAGAAAGAAAAAACACATGAGCATCTTCTTAGATGGAGAAAAACATTTGACAAAGTCTAACACCCATTCAAGTTTAAAGTCTTGGAGAGATATGGGACACAAGACATATACCAAAACATAGTAAAGACAATATGCAGCAAGCCTAGAGCTAACATCAAACTAAATGGAGAGAAATTTAATCAATCCCACTGAAATCATGGAAAAGGCAAGTCTGCCCACTCTCTCCATATCTCTTCAACAGAGAACTTGAAGTCCTACCTTGAGCAATAAGACAACTAAAGCAGATCAAGGAGATACAAATAGGAAAAGAAGAGGTCAAAGTATCTCTATTCACTGCTGATATGATAACATATATTAATAACCCCAAAAATTCAACCAGAGAACTCCTTCTGCTTACAAATCCTTTCAAAATGTGGCTGGATACAAAATTAACTCAAAAAATCAGTAGCCCCCCTGTATAGGAAAGTCAAAAGGGCTGAGAAAAAATTACGGAAACCACACCCTTCACAATAGTAACAAATAACATAAAGTACCTTGGTGTGACTCTAACAAAGAAAGTTAAAAACCTGTTTAAAAAAATAATAATAAGTCTCTGAAGAAAGAGATTGAAGAAGATATCACAGATGGAAAGATCTCCCGTGCTCATGGATGGATAGGATTAACATTGTGAAAATGGCCATTCTTCCCAAAGCAATATCCAGATTCAAGGTTATTGACATTAAAATACAAACACAATTCTTTACAGACCTTGAAAGAAAAATTCTCAATTTCAAATGTTAAAACAAAAAAAAACCCTAGAATTGTTAAAACCATCCTGTAAAAAAAACAAATAGACTTGAGGTATCTCCATTCCTGATCTCAAAATGAAGTACAGAGCAATATTAAAACAAACAAATGAGAAAAAAAAAAAACTGCATGGTACTGTCATAGAAACAGAATGGTAGATCAAGGGAATTAAACATAAGACTCAGAAATAAACCCACACACCTATGGATACTTGATTTTTGACAAAGTAGCCAAAACCTTACAATGGATAAAAGACAGCTTCTTCAGTAAATTGTATAGTTCTAACTGGATGTCTACATGTAGAAAACTGCAAACAAACCTGTATTTATCATCCTGCAGAAAACTAAAGTCTAAGTGGATCAAATACCTCAACATAAAAACCAGAAAACCAGACACACTAAATCTGTTAGTAATGGTATTGAGGAAGTGCCTTGAATTCATTGGCACATGAGAAAACTTCCTGAACAGAACACCAACAGTTCAGGCACTAAGATCAACAATTAATAAATGGGACCTCATGAAACTGAAAAGCTTCTGTAAAGCAAATGACACTGTCATCAGGACAAAATGTCAGCCTTAAAACCTGGAAATGATCTTCACCAATCCTATGATCTGACAGGGGGTTAATATGCACATTATATAAAGAACTTGAAAAGTTAAACACCCTGTTGGGTAGAGCCTTTCATAGGTGCTCTGTGTAAGGTCCCTGGCCTGTTCCTTCTTTTCTCCTACTTCTGATGTCTATCCTGTTTGCACTGTGGTTTGAGGATTAAGCCCTTTCACAGTGGTCCTTCTTACATTTTAGGACTATGGATTTTAGTATGTTTATCCTACATTATGTGTCTTTCTGCATCTGGGTTAACTCACTCAGGCTGATCTTTTCTCATTCTTAGCATTTGCCTGCAAATTTCATGATTTCCTTCTTTTTAATTGCTTATTAGTTTTCCATTGTGTAAATGACCCACATATTATATCCATTTTTCTGTTGAGGGACATATGGGTTATTTCCAGATTCCAAATATTATGACTAGAGCTGCTGCAAACATGGTTGAGCAAATGTCCTTATTAAATGGGGGTGGGGGGAATCTTTTGAGTATATGCCTCAGAGTGATATAACTGGGTCTTGAGGTAGCATTATTCCTAATTTTCTGAGGAAGTTACAGATTGATTTCCAAAGTGGTTGTACAAGGTCACATTACCACCAGAAATGGAGGAAGGTTTCACTTTCTCCAAAGAATGAGGCTGTAGCAGGGATACAAAGTGAATAAATTGTAATAAATAAAAATATAAATATGAAGGGACAAGATGGCTGCGCCGAGAGGACTCTCATTCTGAGGAGCAACACAGCAGGATTGACACAGTGACCAGCAATCAGAACTCGCAGCAATAAAACACAAGTGATTGTATTTCACAGGTGAGATACACCAACCCCGAAAAAGTCTAGGGAAAATTACCCAGTTTAGGCAGCAGCCAAGGCTCCTAACGGCCAGAAAGGCGGAGCCACAAGCGGGCATCTGTGCCTGTGGGTTCTACTCACCACCCCAGACAGAACAGCGGTCCCCAAAGCAAAGACTGGGTGTCTCTGGCAGGAGGAAAACCTCAGCGGAGGGGATCATCAGCTCTAAAGCTTAGACCCAGCACCAAAAGACTTCCTGGATTCACACAGACTCTAGGCTCTAATGCAGGCAGGAGCGCTGTGCTCAGCAGCCATTATTGAGTTCCCCTAGGGCACTGGGACACACAGCTGCATCCTCAGACCTACAAAAACCAGAGAGCCATTACAGCAGACCTCAGATACTGTGCCAATAATCAACCAGTTATCCCTAGCAAGACTGTCAAAACTGTGGGAATCCCTGGTCCTTCAAGAGGGCTGCACCCACAGCATCTGGACCAGAGCAGTGCCTGCAGCCGCCATAGCAGACAGAGACACACAGGTTCTGGTCCAGAGTGAGGCACCCAGCCTCCAGACCAGAGCAGCGCCCCCAGGCGCCAACTCAACCTAGGTGCACATTCTCCAGGCACAGAGCAGAGCAATCAGCCTCTGGCCCAGAGACTTGCTGAGTGCACCTCTCACTTTCCCGGACAGAACTGTGTGCCCCAGGATAACAGACTGAGTTTCCCTGTTGGGAGAAAACCCCAGGCTAGGGAATCAGCAGGTTCTTGAAGAGGACTGTACCTGGAAATTTAGTGAGCAGCAGCACACTAAATTTATAACAAGAAACCCAGGAGTGGGGCAGCTGTCTTGAGAACTTCTATGGGTAAGAGGAGATCCCCCCCTGCCTAACAAAGACGACAGCTACTACTCAGGGCTATAAACCTGAGGTGAGCAGTGGCAACTCCTGAGAAACACTGGCCATACAGTGACCATAACCAAAAAGCTGAGAAGGACTCCTTCAGGAAAAATCATCTTGTGGCCAAGGAGATTCTCCCTGCCTCAGGACTCCAGGAAGCACAGAAACTAACAGCCAACACCTAAATCAGCCCAATGGGTAGAGGTCAGCGTAAAAGCTCAACCAACAAAACAGAGAGCAATATGGCATCTCCAGAACCCAGCCATCCAGGGGTAAACAGCCCTGGACAACACAGCCTAACAGAAAATCAAGAAGATGACCTTACATCTATGCTGATGCAGAGGATAATAGAGGAAACAAATAAAACACGTAAAGAATTAGAGGAAGATAAAACCAAACAGATCATGGCTATCCGTAAAGAAATGGAGGAAGATAAAGACAAGCAGATTAGGGCCATCCGTGAAGAAATACGGGAAGATGCAGCCAAACAGCTTGTGGACTTCAGAGAAGAAATAATTAAATCACTGAAAGAAATAAAAGAGACAGAGTTGAAGGAACTAAAAGGAAAAGAAGAAAATACAAGCAGACAGGTGAAGGAAGTAAACAAAACAACTCAAGACGTGAAGATAGAACTAGAAAAATTAAAGAAAACAAAAATGGAGGAAATAATGGAGAGGAAGAATTTAGGGAAGAAAACAGGAACTACAGAGGTAAGCATAACCAACAGACTACAAGAGATGGAAGAAAGAATCTCAGGTGTAGAAGATACAATGGAAGAAATCGAAGTATCTGTCAAAGAAAATGTTAAATCCAAAAAATTCCTGACACAGACCGTCCAAGAAATCCAAGACAATATGAAAAGACAAAACCTAAGAATAATAGGAATAGAGGAAAAAGAAGACTCCTTTCTCCAAGGCCCAGAAAATATTTTCAACAAAATCATTGAAGAAAATTTCCCCAAGTTAAAGGAGAAGCCAATAAGGATTCATGAGGCCTACAGAACACCAATAAATTTGACCAGAAAAGAAAATCCTCCCAACCACATAGTAATAAAAACAGTAAGAATACAGAACAAAGAAAAAATACTAAAAGCTGAAAGGGAAAAAGGCCAAGTAACATATAATGGCAAACCCATTAGAATCACACCTGATTTTTCAACAGAAACTATGAAAGCCAGAAGGGCCTGGACAGATATCATGCAGACCCTAAGAGAACACAGATGTGAGCCCAAGCTACTATACCCTGTAAAACTCTCAGTCCTCATAGACGGAGAAAACAAGATATTCAATGACAAAAACAAATTTCAACAATACCTACACAGAAATCCAGCATTACAGAAGACACTGGAAGGGAAAATACAACACAAGAAAATTAGCTTCTGTGAAGAAAACACAGGAAATAATTAACCTTACTACAGTAAAAGAAAAAGCAACAAAGCACACAACCTTATGAAGAAAGCCAACATCAAAATCAAAGGATCTAACAGCCACTGGTCATTAATCTCTCTGAACATCAATGGACTCAACTCTCCAGTAAAAAGACATAGATTAACAGAGTGGATACGTAAACAAAACACAGCAATCTGTTGCATACAAGAAACACACCTAAGGGACAAAGATAGACATTACCTGAGGGTAAAAGTTTGGAAGACGACTTTCCAAACAAATGGTCCCAAGAAACAAGCAGGAGTAGCCATTCTATTATCTGATAAAATAGATTTTCAACCAAATTTAATAAAAAGAGATGGGGAAGGACACTTCATATTCATCAAGGGAAAATTCCACCAGGAAGACATCACAATCCTGAACATCTATGTGCTAAGTACAAAAGAACCCACATTTGTAAAAGAAACCTTGATAAAATTTAAACCACATATAGATCCCCACACATTAATAGTGGGAGACTTCAACACCCCACTCTCAACAAATGACAGGTCAACAAAACAGAAATTAAACAAAGAAACAATATCTCTGACAGAGGTCATGAATCAAATGGACCTCACAGACATTTACAGAACTTTACAGCCAAACACAAAAGAATTTACCTTCTTCTCAGCACCTCATGGAACCTT
>NW_026586024.1:0-2210 GCF_907164565.1 Psammomys obesus | reverse complement strand
TCTTCTGTAATGCTGGATTTGTGTGTAGGTATTGTTGAAATTTGTTTTTGTCATTGAATATCTTGTTTTCTCCGTCTATGAGGACTGAGAGTTTTGCAGGGTATAGTAGCCTGGGTTGACATCTGTGTTCTCTTAGGGTCTGCATGATATCTGTCCAGGCCCTTCTGGCTTTCATAGTTTCTGTTGAAAAGTCATGTGTGATTCTAATGGGTTTGCCATTATATGTTACTTGGCCTTTTTCCCTTGCAGCTTTTAGTATTTTTTCTTTGTTCTGTATACTTCCTGTTTTGATTATTATGTGGCGGTAGGATTTTCTTTTCTGGTCAAATTTGTTGGGTGTTCTGTAGGCCTCATGTATCCTTATTGGCTTCTCTTTTACCTTGGGGAAATTTTCTTCAATGATTTTGTTGAAAATATTTTCTGGGCCTTGGAGAAGGGAGTCTTCTTTTTCCTCTATTCCTATTATTCTTAGGTTTTGTCTTTTCATATTGTCTTGGATTTCTTGGACGGTCTGTGTCAGGAATTTTTTGGATTTAACATTTTCTTTGACAGATACATCGATTTCTTCCATTGTATCTTCTACACCTGAGATTCTTTCTTCCATTTCTTGTATTCTGTTGGTTATGCTTACCTCTGTAGTTCCTGTTTTCTTCCCTAAATTTTTCCTCTCCATTATTTCCTCCATTTGTGTTTTCTTTAATTTTTCTAGTTCTATCTTCAGGTCTTGAGTTGTTTTGTTTACTTCCTTCACCTGTCTGCTTGTATTTTCCTCTTTTTCTTTTAGTTCCTTCAACTCTGTCTCTTTGATTTCTTTCAGTGATTTAATTATTTCTTCTCTGAAGGCCACAAGCTGTTTGGCTGCATCTTCCCGTATTTCTTCACGGATGGCCCTAATTTGCTTGTCTTTATCTTCCTCCATTTCTTTACGGATAGCCATGATCTGTTTGGTTTTATCTTCCTCTAATTCTTTACGTATTTTATCTGTTTCCTCTATTATTCTCTTCATCAACATAGATGTAAGGTCATCTTCTTGATTTTCTATTATGCTGCATTGTTCAGGGCTGTTCGCCCCTGGATGGCTGGGTTCTGGAGATGCCATATTGCTCTGTCTTTTGTTGGTTGAGCCTTTACGCTGACCTCTACCCATTGGGCTGATTTAGGTTTTGGCTGTTAGTTTCTGTGCTTCCTGGAGTCCTGAGGTAGGGAGTATCCCCTTGGCCGGAAGATGATTTTTCCTGAAGGAGTCCTTCTCTGCTTTTTGGTTATGGTCACTGTATGGCCAGTGTTTCTCCGGAGTTGCCACTGCTCACCTCAGGTTTATAGCCCTGAGTAGTAGCTGTGGTCTATGTTAGGCAGGGGGGGATCTCCTCTTACCCATAAAATTTCTCAAGACAGCTGCCCCACTGCTGGGTTTCTTGTTATAAATTTAGTGTGCTGCTGCTCACTAAATTTCCATGTACAGTCCTCTTGAAGAAACTGCTGATTCCCTAGCTATGGGGTTTTCTCCCAACAGGGAAACTCAGTCTGTTATCCTGGGGTGCACAGTTCTGTCTGAGAAAGTGGGAGGTGCACTCAGCAAGTCTCTGGGCCTAAGGCTGATTGCTCTGCTCTGGACCTGGAGAATGTGCACCTAGGTTGAGTTGGCGCCTGGGGGCACTGCTCTGGTCTGCAGGCTGGGTGCCTCACTCTGGACCAGAAGCTGTGTGTCTCTGTCTGGGATGGCGGCTGTTGGCACCACTCTGGTCCAGACGCTGTGGGTGCAGCCCCCCTGAAGGATCAGGGATTCCTACAGTTTTGGCAGTCCAGCCAGGGACAACTGGCCGATCCCTGGCACAGTATCTGAGGGCTGCTGTAATGGCTCTTCGGCTCCTGCAGGTCCGAGGATGCAGCTGTGTGTCCCAGTGCCCCAGGGGAACGCAACAATGGCGGCAGAGCACAGCGCTTCTGCCTGCACTAGAGTAGTCTGCGTGAGTCCAGGAAGTGTTTTGGTGCTGGGTGTCCTAAGCGTTAGAGCTGCTGACCCCCTCCGCTGGGGGTTTCCTCCTGCCAGAGACACGCAGTCTGGTGCCCTGTTGCCCTGGTGCCCACAGTTCTATCTGAGGCGGCGAATCACGCACGCAGGCAGGGCTCTGTGCAGGCAGGCGCCTTTGTCCCTTCCGGCTCTGGGTCTGGGCTGGCTCCTGGGGCACCCGTGGAACCCGAGTCTTTTC
>NW_026586023.1:0-3900 GCF_907164565.1 Psammomys obesus | reverse complement strand
GCCTCTTTTGGGTATATGCCTAGGAGTGGTATGGCTGGATCTTGAGGAAGCGCTATTCCTAGTTGTCTGAGAAAGCGCCAGATTGATTTCCAGAGTGGTTGTACCAGTTTACATTCCCACCAGCAGTGGAGAAGCGTTCCCCTTTCTCCACAACCTCTCCAGCATGTGTTGTCCCTTGAGATTTTCATCTTGGCCATTCTGATGGGTGTAAGGTGAAATCTCAGGGTTGTTTTGATTTGCATTTCCCTAATGGCTAATGAGGTTGAGCATTTCTTTAAGTGCTTCTCTGCCATTCAATATTCCTCTACAGAGAATTCTCTCTTTAGCTCTGTTCCCCATTTTTTAAGTGGATTACTTGGTTTGCTGCTTTTCAGCTTGTTTAGTTCTTTATATATATTGGATATGAGTCCTCTGTCAGATAAAGGGTTGGTGATGATTCTTTCCCAATCTGTAGGCAGTCGCTTTGTTTTGATGACGGTGTCCTTTGCTTTACAGAAGCTTTTCAATTTCATGAGGTCCCATTTATTGATTGTTGCTCTTAGAGCCTGTGCTGTTGGTGTTCTGTTCAGGAAGTTTTCTCCTGTACCAATGAGTTCTAGGGTATTCCCCACTTTTTTTTCTAGCCGATTTACTGTGTCTGGTTTTATGTTGAGGTCTTTGATCCACTTGGACTTCAGTTTTGTGCAGGGTGATAAGTATGGATCTATTTTCATTTTTCTACATGTAGACATCCAGTTGGACCAGCACCATTTGTTGAAGATGCTATCTTTTTTCCATTGTATGGTTTTGGCATCTTTGTCAAAAATCAGGTGTCCGTAAGTGTGTGGGTTTATTTCTGGGTCTTCTGTTCGATTCCATTGATCCACCTCATGTTTAAAGTACTGGAGAGATCAGGGATACAAGGCACATATCTAAACATAGTAAAGGCGATATACAGCTAGCCTATAGCCAACATCAAACTAAATGGAGAGAAACTTAAAGCAATCCCACTGAAATCAGGGACAAGACAAGGCTGCCCACTCTCTCCATATCTCTTCAACATATAGTGCTGGAAGTCCTTGCTAGAGCAATAAGACAGTTGAAGGAGATCAAGGGGATACAGATGGGAAAGGAAGAAGTCAAATTATCACTATTTGCAGATGATATGATAGTATACATGAGTGACCCCCAAAACTCTACCAGGGAACTCCTACAGCTGATAAACACCTTCAGCAAAGTGGCCGGATACAAAATTAACTCAAAAAAATCAGTAGCACTCCTGTATACAAAAGACAAAAGGGCTGAGAAAGAAATTAGAGAAACAACACCATTCACAATAGCCACAAATGACATAAAGTACCTTGGTGTAACCCTCACCAAGGAAGTCAAAGCCTTGTATGAAAATAATTTCAAGTCTCTGAAGAAAGAATTAGAAGAAGATATCAGAAGATGGAAAGATCTCCCATGCTCATGGTTTGTCAGGATTAACATAGTAAAAATGGCCATCTTACCAAAAGCAATCTACAGATTCAGTGCAATTCCCATCAAATTACCAACACAACTCTTTACAGATGTGGAAAGAAAAATTCTCAACTTCATATGGAATAACAAGAAATCGAGAATTGCTAAAACAATCCTCTACAATAAAAGATCTTCTGGAGGTATCTCCATCCCTGATCTCAAGCTGTACTATAGAGCAACAGTTATAAGAACTGCATGGTACTGGCATATACTGGAATAATCAAAATCATTTTAAATAAAAATATTAAGTTATTATTATTGTAATATGAACATACTTTTAAAACTCTTGAGTTTGGATTTTTATAAAGATAACAATCTAGATAACTTCTCAACCAAATATTATATGTAATTAATATGCATTTCACTTTTTTAGAGACATTTGTTAAAATATTTGTAATGATGTATTAGAATATGTAGTAAAATGCCTTGAGGTGTTATGTTAGTGACATTTCTCTCTGAAACAAGACAGGATATGGGAAAAGGGGAATTCTCCTTTCCTGTTGGTAGGATTGCTAACTGGTACAGCCACTTTAAAAATCAGACTGAAAAGTCTTTTAAAAGTTAAAAATGAATCTGCCATATAACTCAGCTATACTGCTCTTTGACATACACCCAAATGACTGGAGATGCCACTCCATAGATAACTGCTCAGCCATGTTCATTGTCATTCTATTCACACTAGATAGGAAATGGATGTATAATGAAAATGTGGTGCACATACACAATGGAATACTATTCATCTGTAAGGAAAAATTAAACCTGGAAATTCGCAGATAAACGGATGAAATATTACAACAAGTGAAGCAAACCAGATCCAAAAAAAAAAAAAAACTGCATATTCTTTCTTATTTGTGGTTCCTAGCTCCAAATCTTCAGATGTAAGTATATAACCTGGAGTAACTGCAGAATTCATGGGGGGGGGGGGAAACCA
Organism: Psammomys obesus; assembly: GCF_907164565.1. Taxonomy (NCBI): domain Eukaryota; kingdom Metazoa; phylum Chordata; class Mammalia; order Rodentia; family Muridae; genus Psammomys; species Psammomys obesus. The sequence goes on along the minus strand of NW_026586023.1, from coordinate 1,469 downwards.
TTGTGGAGAGGATTGGAACTCTAGAGGGGGATTAGCAAGAAATAGGTAATATGAAGGGGAGAAATGGGAAGAGCAGAAGGGACTTTAATTGAAAACAAAAACATAGAAAGAGAGGGGGTAAAAAACATGAGGAATGGTGAAAGAGAAGGCAGAAAGAGTTAGGAACCTGAGAGGATGAAGAACACCAAGAAATAAAAGCTTTCTAAATCTACAAGATCTATGCAGATATAAACTCACAGAAACTGAGGCAGTGTGCACAGAGCCTGCATGATGGGTCTTCACCAAATGGGGTCCTAGATCCTAAAGGATAAGTAAACTAATGACCCCATCCCTAGCTCAGAAACTACAGCCAATGAATAACTACTTGAAAATCAAATTTTAATAGATGGCCAACAGAAAACAATAGCGTCTTTAGGGGTTCCTTTTGTCATAATGTTGGTTTAGAGCTTTTCCTTTCCAAAAATTTAACCTTATTTTTAATTTTAATTTAATTTTATTTTTTATATTAATTACAGTTTATTCACTTTGTAACCCAGCAGCAGCCCCCACCCTCATTCCCTCCCAATCCCACTCTCCCTCCCTCATCTCCCCCCATGCCCCTCTCCAAGTCCACTGATAGGGGAGGTCCTCCTCCCTTTCCATCTGACCCTAGCTTATCAGGTCTCATCAGGACTGGCTGCATTGTCTTCCTCTGTGGCCTGGCAAGGCTGCTCCTCCCTCAGGGGGAGGTGATCAAAGAGCCAGCTACTGAGTTCATGTCAGAGACAGTCCCTGTTCCCCTTACTAGGGAGCCCTCTTGGATACCGAGCTGCCATGGGCTACATCTAAGCAGGGGTTCTAGGTTATCTCCATGCATGGTCCTTGGTTGCAGTATCAGTCTCAGAAAAGAGCCCTGTGCCCAGATATTTTGGTTCTGTTGCCTCCTTGTGGAGCTCCTGTCCTGTCTTACTATTTTTTTCTTCTCTCTTTTTACCTTACAGGTCCTTTGTTTATATATTATGTCTTCTAGTTTAGTGTTTCTATGGGATTCCCAAGTGTGTAAACAAATTGGTCTCTGAATCTATATCTATATCTTGTGCTTTTGTGCCCTTATCATACCTTTTCTTGGGCTGTTTTCCTTGTGTTTGCTTTGTCCTAATCCAACTAGTTAGTTTCTATTTTTATCTTATCTTATTTTATTATTATCCCTTAGAAGCACATTTGGTTTCTAATGAGAAACAGAAAAGGGGTGGATCTAGGTGGGAAGGAACTTGGAGGATAGAGGAAGGAGAAATCACAATCAAGATACATGTGAGAAAAATATTTGTTTTCAATAAAAGGACAAAAAGAAGGAAATCAAAACACAAAAATAACGCTAAGAATGTTTTAAAAAGCCAGGAGGGATCATTTTAGTTTTATATTATCTGTATGTCTGTGTATATACATATATATATATATATATATATATATATATATATATATATATATAT
>NW_026586022.1:0-5077 GCF_907164565.1 Psammomys obesus | reverse complement strand
AGCAGCAAACCAAGTAATCCACTTAAAAAATGGGGAACAGAGCTAAACAGAGAATTTTCAATAGAGGAATATTGAATGGCAGAGAAACACTTAAAGAAATGCTCAACATCATTAGCCATTAGGGAAATGCAAATCAAAGCGACCCTGAGATTTCACCTTATACCCATCAGAATGGCCAAGATCAAAAACTCAAGTGACAACACATGCTGGAGAGGTTATGGAGAAAGGGGAACCTTTCTCCACTGCTGGTGGGAATGTAAACTTGTACAACCACTCTGGAAAGCAATCTGGCGCTTTCTCAGACAACTAGGAATGGCGCTTCCTCAAGATCCAGCCATACCACCACTAGGCATATATCCAAAAGAGGCTCAAGTACACAAAAAGGGCATTTGCTCAACCATGTTTGTAGCAGTTTTATTTGCAATAGCCAGAAGCTGGAAATAACCCAGATGTCCCTCAACTGAAGAATGGATGCAGAAACTGTGGTACATCTATACAATGGAGTATTACTCAGCAATGAAAAATAAGGAAATCATGAAATTTGCAGGTAAATGGTGGGACCTGGAAAGGATCATCCTGAGTGAGTTGTCCCAGAAACAAAAAGACACACATGGTATATGCTCACTCATATAGACATACAACATAGGACAAACCCACTAAAATATGTGCATCTAAAGAAACTAAGCAAGAGAGAAGACCCTAACTAAAATGCTCAATCTCCATCCTGAAAGGCAAAGAGGATGGACATCAGAAGAAGAAAACAGGAAACAACCTAGGAACCTGCCACAGAGGGCCTCTGAAAGCCTCTGCCCTGCAGACTATCAAAGCAGATGCTGAGCCTGATGGCCAATTGTCGGGCAGAGTGAATGGAATTTTATGTAAGAAGTGGGAAATAGTAAGAGCTGGAGAGGACAGGAACTTTACAAGGAGAGCAACAGAACAAGAAAATTTGAACACAGGGAACTTCCCAGAGACTCATACTCCAACCAAGGACTATTCATGGAGATAACCTAGAACCCCTGCACAGATGTAGCCCATGGCAGGTCAGTGTCCAAGTGGGTTACATAGTAATGGGAAGAGGGACTGCCTCTGACATATTCTGATTGGCCTGCTCTTTGATCACTTCCCCCTGAGGGGGGAGCAGCCCTACCAGGCCACAGAAGAGGACAATGCAGCCCTTTTGATGAGAACTGATAGACTAAGTTCAGAAAGAATGAGAGGAGAACCTCCCCTATCAGTGGACTTGGGGAGGGGCATGCATGTAGAAAGGGTAGGGAGGGTGGGTTCGGGAGGGGAGGAGGGAGTGGCTTATGGGGGGATACAAAATGAATAAAGTGTAATTAATAAAAAAGAAAAAAAAAGAAAAAAGATACCTTGCAAGGTAATTAAGATTAATGAAGGTAATGTAATTAAGATACACTGCAAAGAAGCCTCAAAGGACTAACAAAATGTATACTTAAAAAATCAGTTTTTATGACTCCCTTAAAAACAGATAACTCAAGGCTAAAAAGCTGGTTCAATCATATGTGATAGCCGGAGAATAAAATAGGAGTGCACTACTCAAATCGCCTTAGCTTGGGACTCTTAATAATGGAAAAGTCTCACTGGCCCTAAAGTGATCAGAATGCAGCTTCTCGCTGTGCGGCCTTGACCTTCCATGCAGACAGGTGGGTCACAGCAGAGCTGGCACTGGAAAGGGCACATCTCCAAAGCTGATAGGAAAATTCTTTAGTGTCTACCACCTGCTATCAATTTCCATGAATGATGTGGTTTCAGACCTACCTAGTATTGAAACCAATTTTCAAAGGGAGTCCTCAACCCCCCCAACTCCAGCAGCACCAGAAGTGACAGTTGAAGTGGATAATACAACTCTGGGAATCTCTAAATCTTATTCAGACGCTTATTTAAGCCCCTAGGACTTTTAGGGAACTAAGTTTGGGATGATTTTTTTTATTCAGGTTAACATTTCAGTTCTGAAACCCCACTGTGGCCTGTGAGACAGCAAAACTTGGGTTTCAGCAGTAAAACAAGTATGAACAGATCTTGTGCTTCTGTGTAGAAACAGAATCCATGCAGAAGTAACATCAGTATATTATAAATAACCCCGGGAAAATTCTCAGAGGGGTCTACAGTATCACACACGCACAGGAGAAGGGGGGTAAAAGTGCCTCTGGGGCCATTAACAAAAGCAAAATGGAACTTTGTAGTTTAGGCTGTCTGAAATATACCTGTCAGCCTCCCGTGCCAACATCTACCCACTAGAGAAAAGCCCCACGATCTTTCATTATGCCGTGAAACAAGCAGGCAGAAGGAATGTCTCGGGGTTCACGCTTCCAGGAAAAGAAATAACATTCATCAGCACATCCTAACTCAGCCGACAGTTTCAGAGTTAGAATGAGGCATGTCATTCAGCATACAAGGTCTGTGGTCCAAGTCAAACAAACTCAGGCAGAAACCCTGGTCCTGAGAATGCTTATTTTATCTCTAGTGGGACAATGCTCTCAACAGTCAAACACCGAGGTGCTAAATTTTATTTTGAATAACCAAATTAAAAGGCAAATTTATTCATATAAGAAAAACATGGCATCAATATTGAATATCAGGCACAGATACCATTACTCTATGTAGAGGACTATTTTCCTAATAGCCTTTGCTACTCATTTGAATACTTTGTGTCCCAAACATATGTTTCAGATGAGTTAACAATATAAGAAGTAGTTGGGGGAAAAAAAAGGTTTCACGGAGTTTAAGAGATGGCTTGGTGTTTAAGAGCACTGCCTGCTCTTGCCGAGGACCTACATGGCAGCTCATGGTCATCCATAACTACAGTTCCAAAGAATGCAATGCCCCCTCTGACCTCGTGAACATCAAACATATACATGACATATATGTGTGTGTGTGTGTGTGTGTGTGTGTGTGTGTGTGTGTGTGTGTGAGCACAGATTCGTTCAGGCAAAACACTCATGAACATAAAATAAAATAAATAAGAAAAATTATTTTATTAGTTAATAAAGTTTAAAAATAAACTACTAATTTTGAGGCTAATAAATAACCAAGATTTTCTACAGTAAACATTTACACCCAATGACATTAATAGCTTCAGTCATAGTAGCAGAATACAAACTTTAAATTTTGCTATTTCATAAAATAAAAAAAAAAAATTCAAAAAAATCAACTCCTTCAAAACTCTTATCTTTCTCAGTCTTGTGACATCACAGAACATACCTTAAAACTAACATACAACATCATCAGTCAGTGGATTCTCAGGAATTTCCAGTGTTACACTCAATAGTGCAGATCTTGTTCACAGAGACGGGACATTTATTATTGGCTGGTTGGTTGGTTGGCTGGCTGGTTGGTTGGTTGGTTGGTTTTCTGATGGTTGGTTGGTTGATTGGTTGTTTTCTTTCTGCTGATTACCCAAAAGACAAGCTCAGGAGTTATGGTTTTGTTTCAACTGCTAAAACAGTCTGTCCTAACACTACTGCTCCTTCAATAGAATATATTTTAATAATTGGAGATTTCTGATTCCTAATATGCTGAGGCAAATCAGAGGTCAACCAAATAGAAAAAAAAAAAAAAAAAGACTGAGAAATGAGATATATGTTAAGGTTTTTAAAAGCTTCCAAATTTCCAAATAGATCAGAAAGTACATTATTTTTTTTTAAATTTTTATTTTTTATTAATTACACTTTATTCATTTTATATCCCCCCATAAGCCCCTCCCTCCTCCCCTCCCGAACCCACCCTCCCTCATTTCTGTATGCATGCCACTCACCAAGTCCACTGATAGGGGAGGTTCTCCTCTCCTTTCTGATCTTAGTCTATCAGTTCTCATCAAAAGTGGCTGCATTGTCCTCTTGTGTGGCCTGGTAGGGCTGCTCCCCCCTCAGGGGAGGTGATCAAAGAGCAGGCTAATCAGATTATGTCAGAGGCACTCCCTCTTCCCATTACTATGTAACCCACTTGGACACTGAACTGCCATAGGCTACATCTGTGCAGGGGTTCTAGGTTATCTCCATGAATAGTCTTTGGTTGGAGTATGAGTCTCTGGGAAGTTCCCTGTGTTCAAATTTTCTTGTTCTGTTGCTCTCCTTGTGGAGTTCCTGTCCTCTCCAGCTCTTACTATTTCCCACTTCTTACATAAAATTCATTCACTCTGCCCAACAGTTGGCCATCAGGCTCAGCATCTGCTTTGATAGTCTACAGGGCAGAGGCTTTTAGAGGCCCTCTGTGGTAGGTTCCTAGTTTGTTTCCTGTTTTCTTCTTCTGGCTTTCAGAGGCCCTCTGTAGCAGGTTTCTAGGTTGTTTCCTGTTTTCTTCTTCTTCTTCTGATGTCCATCCTCTTTGCCTTTCAGGTGGGGATTGAACATTTTAGTTAGGGTCCTCTCTCTTGCTTGGTTTCTTTAGATGCATAGATTTTAGTGGGTTTTTCCTATGTTGCATGTCTATATGAGTGAGTATATACCGTGTGTCTTTTTGCTTCTGGGACAACTCACTCAGGATGATCCTTTCCAGGTCCGACCATTTACCTGCAAATTTCATGATTTCCTTATTTTTCATTGCTGAGTAATACTCCATTGTATAGATGTACCAGTTTCTGCATCCATTCTTCAGTTGAGGGGCATCTGGGTTGTTTCCAGCTTCTGGCTATTGCAAATAAAACTGCTACAAACATGGTTGAGCAAATGTCCTTTTTGTGTACTTGTGCCTCTTTTGGGTATATGCTTAGGAGTGGTATGGCTGGATCTTGAGGAAGCGCCATTCCTAGTTGTCTGAGTAAGCACCAGATTGATTTCCAGAGTGGTTGTACAAGTTTACATTCCCACCAGCAGTGGAGAAAGGTTCCCCTTTCTCCATAACCTCTCCAGCATGTGTTGTCACTTGAGTTTTTGATCTTGGCCATTCTGATGGGTGTAAGGTGAAATCTCAGGGTCGCTTTGATTTGCATTTCCCTGATGGCTAATGAAGTTGAGCATTTCTTTAAGTGCTTCTCTGCCATTCGATATTCCTCTATTGAGAATTCTCTCTTTAGCTCTGTTCCCCATTTTTTAAGTGGATTACTTGGTTTGCTGCT
>NW_026586021.1:0-3314 GCF_907164565.1 Psammomys obesus | reverse complement strand
AGATTCAGTGGGGAAAAGACCACATTAACAATTAGGCTAGAGACTCTATGGTTTGAATGGCTCCAATCTGCTCATATATTTGAACACTCGGTTTACAGTTAGTGGAGCATATTTGGACACATCAGTGGATATGCTTTTTTGGAGGAGTACTTTCACTGAATGCAGTTTGAGATTTCAAAATCACATGCCAGGTTAAAAGTTTCCTTTTCTGCGTGCTGCTTGCAGATCTGGATGTACCTTTTCTTTTCTTTTCTTTTCTTTTTGTATTTTATTTTTTTCTTATCAGTTACATTTTATTAACTCTGTACCCCAGCCGTGTCCTGATCCCTCATTCCCTCCCAGTCCCTCCCTCCTTCCCTCATCTCCACCATGCCCCTTGCCAAGTCCACTGATAGGGGGGACCTCCTCCCCATCCATCTGATCCTGTTTTATCAGATATCTTCAGGGCTGGCTGCTAAGCTCTCCTCTGTGGCCTAACAGGACTACTCCTCCCTTGGGGGGTGGGGAGGCCAAAGAGCCAGTCATTGAGTTCCTGTTAGAAATAGTCCTTGTTCCCCACAGTATGGGAAACCAATTGGTTACTGAGCTACCACAGGCTACATCTGAGCAGAGGTTCTAGGTTACATTCATACATGGTCCTTGGTTGCATGTCAGTCTCAGAAAAGACCCTGTGCCCAGATAACTTTGGTCCTTGTGGAGCTCATATCTTTTCCTCATCAGACTAACTCCTCTTCTTTCTTATGATTCCCTGAACACTGCCAAAGGTTTGGTCATGAGTCTTTGCTTTGAAAACACTGCTAGTTAGAGTCTTTCCAATGCGCTCAGTAGACTCCTGTCAATGTTCAATGCGCATCCCATCTGTCTTTCAAAACGAGGATCGATAATCTTACCCCATGTCCGCTCTCTTGATTATCTTTTTTAGGTGTATAGATTTCATTATGTTTATCATATCTATCTTATAGGTCTATATAAGTGAGTATATACCGTGTTTGTCTTTCTCCTTCTGGGCTATTTCCCTCAGGATGATCTTTTCTAGATCCCACCATTTGCCTGCAAATTTCATGATTTCCTCCTTTTTGATTGCTGAGTAGTATTCCATTGTGTAAAAATACCACAATTTCTGTACCCATTCCTCCGTTGATGGACATCTGGGTTGTTTCCAGGTTTTGGCTATTACAAATAAAGCTGCTATAAACATGGTTGAGCAAATATCCCTTTTGTGTACTTGAGCAAACTTTAGGTATATACCTAGCAGTGGTATAGCTGGGTCTTGAGGAAGCACTATTCCTCATTGTCTTAGAAAGCACCAGATAGATTTCCAGAGTGGTTGTACCAGTTTACATTCCCACCAGCAGTGGAGGAGGGTTCCCCTTTCTCCACAACCTCTCCAGCATGTGTTGTCCCTTGAGTTTTTCATTTTGGCCATTCTGATGGGTGTAAGGTGATATCTCAGGGTCATTTTGATTTGCATTTCCCTGATGGCTAATGAGGATGAGCATTTCTTTAAGTGTTTCTCTGACATTCGATATTCCTCTGTCGAGAATTCTCTGTTTAGCTCTGTTCCCCATTTTTTAATTGGATTACTTGGTTTGCTGCTTTTCAGCTTCTTTAGTTCTTTGTATATACTCGATATTAGTCCTCTGTCAGATAAAGGGTTAGTGAAGATTCTTTCTCAATCTGTAGGCAGGCGTTTTGTTTTGATGACAGTGTCCTTTGCTTCACAGAAGCTGTTCAGTTTCATGAGGTCCCATTTATTGATTGTTGCTCTTAGAGCCTGTGTTGTTGGTGTTCTGTTCAGGAAGTTGTCTCCTGTGCCAATGAGTTCTAGGCTGTTCCCCACTTTTTCTTCTAACAGATTTAGAGTATCTGGTTTTATGTTGAGGTCTTTGATCAACTTGGACTTTAGTTTTGTGCAGAGTGATAAATATAGATCTATTTTCATTTTTCTGCATGTGGACATCCAGTTGGACCAGCACCATTTGTTTAAGATGCTGTCATTTTTCCATTGAATGGTTTTGGCTTCTTTGTCAAATATTGAGTATTCATAGGTGTGTGGGTTTATTTCTGAGGCTTCTATGCGGTTCCATTGATCCTCCTTTCTGTTTTTATGCCAATACCATGCAGTTTTTATTACTATTGCTTTGTAGTACAATTTGAGATCGGGGATGGAGATACCTCCAGATGATTCGTTGTTGTACAGGTTTGTTTTGGAGATTCTGGGTTTTTTGTTTCTCCATATGAAGCTGAGAATCTTTTTTTCAAGTTCTGTAAAGAATCTAGTTGGTATATTAATGGGAATTGCATTGAGTCTGTAGATTGCTTTTGGCAGGATGGCCATTTTCACAATGTTAATCCTACCAATCCATGAGCACGGGAGATCTTTCCATCTTCTGAGATCTTCTTCAATTTCTTTCTTCAGAGACTTGAAGTTTTTCTCAAACAGGTCTTTCACTTGCTTGGTTAGAGTCACCCCAAGGTACTTTATGTAGTTAGTGGCTATTATGAAGGGTGTTGTTTCCCTAATTTTTTTCTCGGCCCTTTTGTCTTTGGTATACAGGAGGGCTTCTGATTTTTTTTAGTTGATTTTGTATCCTGCCACTTTGCTGAAGGTGTTTATCAACTGGAGGAGTTCTCTGGTTGAATTTTTGGGGTCGCTCATATATACTATCATATCATCTGCGAATAGTGACACTTTGACCTCTTCCTTTCTGATTTGTATCCCCTTGATCTCCTTTAGTTGTCTTATTTTCAACTTCATGTTGTTTTAACAATAAGAAAATCCCAGATGTTCGATTTTACCGATACAAACTCATGAGCTAGATGCTGGCTTGAGAAATTGCTGGCTCAGCGAGAAAAGAGAAAGCAACAAGCTGACCTTCAGCTCACATCTCAGATGTTAAAGCCCAAAGCCAAAAGCTAAAAACAAAAAGTCCAGACACCCCATCAGTTGGTTACTTGGTCTGCCTCTTAGTCTAGGGTTAACATTATTTAATCCTCTTTACAGCAGGCACTTGGATGAGAGGTGTGTGCTTTGGCTGAGCCACTCCATGGGTAGGTATTTACAGAAAAAAGAAAGCCCTAGGATCAAAGTTTGAACCATACCACCATTAGAAACAGGGTATTATAATTTACAATATGGGGGTTCACAATGGGGTCAAATATCCTGCAACAGCTCCTTGCTTGCTTACTTCCATCGTTTATTTTTTTTTCCCATGAGGATAATGGACTGTCCTCTGAAAGGGTAAGCAAGCCTCCAATAAAAAACTGTCTTGTAAGTGTTGCTTTGCAATTGTGTCTCCTCAAAGGAGAAAAGC
>NW_026586020.1:0-1810 GCF_907164565.1 Psammomys obesus | reverse complement strand
AACACAGATGTCAGCCCAGGCTACTATACCCTGCAAAACTCTCAGTCTTCATAGACGGAGAAAATAAGATATTCAATGACAAAAACAAATTTCAACAATACCTACACACAAATCCAGCATTACAGAAGACACTGGAAGGGAAAATACAACCCAAGAAAATTAGCTTCTGTCAAGAAAACACAGGAAGTAATTAACCTTACTACAGCAAAACAAAAAGCAACCAAGCACACAACCTTATGAACACAGCCAACATCAAAATCAAAGGATCTAAGAGCCACTGGTCATTAATCTCTCTCAACATCAATGGACTCAACTCTCCAGTAAAAAGACACAGATTAACAGAATGGATACGTAAACAAAACCCAGCAATCTGTTGCATACAAGAAACACACCTAAGACACAAAGATAGACATTACCTGAGGGTAAAAGGTTGGAAGACGACTTTCCAAGCAAATGGACCCAAGAAACAAGCAGGAGTAGCCATTCTAATATCTGATAAAATAGACTTTCATCCAAAATTAATAAAAAGAGATGGGGAAGGACACTTCATACTCATCAAGGGAAAATTCCACCAGGAAGACATCACAATCCTGAACATCTATGCCCCAAATACAAGAGCACCCACATTTGCAAAAGAAACATTGATAAAATTTAAACCACATATAGATCCCCACACATTAATAGTGGGAGACTTCAACACCCCACTCTCAACAAAGGACAGGTCAACAAAACAGAAATTAAACAAAGAAACAATATCTCTGACAGAGGTCATGAATCAAATGGACCTCACAGACATCTACAGAACTTTACACCCAAACACAAAAGAATTTACCTTCTTCTCAGCACCTCACGGAACCTTCTCCAAAATAGACCATATAGTTGGTCACAAAGCAAGCTTCAACAGGTACAAAAAGACTGAAATAATCCCTTGTATCCTGTCTGATCACCATGGAATAAAGCTGGACTTCAACAACAACAGAAAGCAAAAAGCCTACACACTCATGGAAACTGAACAACTTGTTACTAAATGACAGCTGGGTCAGGGAAGAAAGAAAGAAAGAAATTAAAGCCTTTCTAGAACTCAATGAAAATGAAGACACAACATACCCTAACTTGTGGGACACAATGAAAGCAGTGCTAAGAGGAAAGTTCATAGCACTAAGTGCCTTCAAGAAGAAATTCGAGACAGCTCATTCAAGCAACTTAATGGCCCACTTAAAAACCCTAGAAAAAGAAGAAGCAGACACACCAAAAAGGAGTAGACGGCTGGAAATAATCAAACTCAGGGCTGAAATCAATCAATTAGAAACAAATAAAACAATTCAAAGAATCAATGAAACCAAGAGCTGGTTCTTTGAGAAAATCAACAAGATCGACAAACCCTTAGCCAAGCTAACTAAAAGGCAGAGAGACACCACCCAAATCAACAAAATCAGAAATGAAAGGGGGGACATAACTACAGACACTGAGGAAATCCAAACAATCATTAGGACTTACTTCAAAAGTCTATATGCCACAAAATTTGAAAATCTAAATGAAATGGACAATTTTCTTGATCGATTTGACTCACCAAAGCTGAATCAGGACCACGTAAATCAATTAAATAGTCCTATATCCCCCAAAGAAATAGAAGCAGTCATCAAAAGTCTCCCATCCAAAAAAAGCCCAGGACCTGATGGCTTCAGCGCAGAATTCTACGACCTTCAAAGAAGAGCTAACTCCAATTCTCTCCAAACTATTCCACAAAATAGAAACAGAAGGAACATTACCAAACTCATTCTATGAAGCCACAATCACCTTGGTACCTAAA
>NW_026586019.1:0-2631 GCF_907164565.1 Psammomys obesus | reverse complement strand
CCCCCGTACACTTGGTTCCCTGAACTAAGTTTTGATCTAGCTCAGGCCATGCCACCCGGGTCCTACGCCAGGCGCATCGTAGACGACCAAAAAACACATTTCTACATGTGCCCTTCCCCGGGGAGTAGCCCCTGGCGACTGCAGAATTGTGGAACTAGGAACGACTTACATTGCGCCGCGTGGGGATGTGAGGACTTCGCCACCAGCTGGCTACCAACCTCAGTCGGACTCCTCCAGCTCACCAGGGACCCCAAGTATGATAGATGTGGGTATGCACTCAATGTTGATGACCCCCGTCCTGTACCCAAACTCTGTAATCAGCTCATCCTTACCTTTACCGATAAGGGCAAAAAATATAAAGAGAGATGGTTGCGTGAAAAAGAATTCGGGTTGCGCCTCTGAAAAACAGGCCGCGTAGGAGGAATAATGCGCCTCCAGCTGACTCTTGATAAACCCAAGGTGCCTGTCGGGCCTAACTCGGTGTTACCAAACTTAAGAGTCCCCTCCTCCCAACCTAAAAAATTACCCATTCCGCCTACAACCATGCCCCCTAACAAAACTCCGGGCCCAGCCAGTCTAGGCATTCCCACACCACGATTTCTCCGATCGAGTACAGGTGATAGACTGTTTGGTCTAATACAGAGAGCCTTCCAGACGCTTAATTATACTGATCCTAGCAAAACCCGAGAATGCTGGCTATGCCTGGTCCCAACTCCCCCTTACTACGAAGGGGTTGCAATAATGGGAAACTTTGTAAATTACACCACACCCCCAACATATTGTACTTCGACCACCCAACATAGGCTAACTCTATCTGAAGTGTCTGGCCGGGGAACCTGTATCGGGTCAGTCCCCAAAACCCACCAAAAAATTTACAACTCAACCTCCAGGATCCACCCGGGCTCCTATTACCTAACGGGCCCCAATGGGACCTATTGGGCTTACAGCTCCGGCTTAGCACCCTGCGTATCTGCACTAATTCTCAACCAGAACTCTGACTTTTGTGTCCTCATTGAGCTCTGGCCTAAAGTTGTCTACCATGAACCTAAATACGTCTACAAACATTTTGAGGGGATCACCCGGTATTCTAGGGAGCCTGTATCTTTGACTTTGGCCTTAATACTAGGGGGACTCACAGTCGGGGGTATCACAGCAGGAATAGGGACTGGTTCTGCTGCCCTGGTAGAAACTACTCAGTTCCAACAACTACAACAGGCCATGCATACCGACTTGCAAGCGTTAGAAAAATCAGTCAGTGCTCTGGAAAAATCCTTGACCTCCCTTTCAGAAGTAGTCTTACAGAATAGAAGGGGGCTAGATATCCTCTTCTTACAAGAAGGAGGACTATGTGCAACTTTAAAGGAAGAATGCTGCTTTTATGCTGACCATACTGGATTGGTAAGGGATAACATGGCTAAACTCAGAGAAAGACTCAGACAGAGACAGCAATTCTTTGAGTCAGGACAAAGCTGGTACGAGAGATGGTTTAGTCGGTCCCCCTGGATTACCACCCTGATCTCCTCCATTATGGGTCCCCTAATCATAATTCTCCTGATTCTACTAGTTGGGCCTTGTATCCTAAATCGGCTAGTTCAGTTTATAAAGGACCGGCTCTCCATCATACAGACGTTAGTGCTAACCCAGCAATACCATCAACTCAAGCAGCTAGAGACGGAGATTGACTCACTAGACCCATAGAATGAAGGATTCCATTCTAGGCTAGAAGAGAAATGGGGGAATGGAAAAATAAAAAGCCCTAGCATAATGCTGGCAACACTATTTTACAAGCAATACAGGGTCAGAGGCAGGGCAGGACAGGTGTCCAACCACAGGGTATCTGCGGTTGGGCGCCTGAAACAATCGGGACACCCAAGATAAGAACCGGGAGTCTTTCCCGCCTTCTCTGAACCGGCTACGTGACTTAGCCCACATCTGCTTTCCCGCCTTCCCTGCTCCAAATACGTAACCTAACTATGGCTTTGTTCAAATCCCCCAATCAGATCCCCGTAACTACGCTTCTCGCTTCTGTAAATGCGCTTCTTGCTCCCAAGCCCTATAAAAACCCGTTACCCCAACCGAGGGGCGCGCAGGTCTTCCGAAAGGCTTTGTCGCCCCGGGTATCCGTGTATCGAAATAAACCTCTTGCGGCTTGCATCCGAAGGCTGGTCTCGCTGATTCTTGGGAAGCGGGGTCTCCCTGTCTAGAGAGGCTCTAGCCAGAGTCTTTCACAGCGACTATCCTTTTTGGAAAACTGGGGTGGAGGAGCACTATTGTTACAGGCACAGGTGCCATGTAAGATTGATGACAGGTATTTTCCTCTATCGTTCTCCATCCATGTATGTACGTATGCACGTATGTATATATGTGTGCATGTATGTAATTTTTGATAGAGTCTTTCATACAACCTTAGGGATCCTCCTGTATCTACCTAATGTCTAGCACTGGGCTCCAGGAACTCACCACCACCCCTAACTTCGTATGCAGGTGCTGGCAATCTGAACTCAGGTCCTCAAGCTTACTCAGCAATCACTTTATTCACAAATCCATTTCCCCAGTCCCTGGCTATTCTTTTCTTGATGTCCAAATTGTCACCTCTGTGGTGAGTAAGATACCTTGCATAATTTTTTTTTT
>NW_026586018.1:0-3253 GCF_907164565.1 Psammomys obesus | reverse complement strand
AAAAGCAAATAAATTAGGACATCCATCACCATAGTCATTTTGTGTTCGCAATGTATATAGTTATTTTGCCATACGGTCTTCTTTACTCCATTAAACAGGGAAAACCTGTGTGAAGAAAACATTGAAACAGCTTAAAAAGCCCAGCAAAAACCTTATGTTTTCTATGTTCCATGTTCGATAAAGATTAACAAATTGTACCTAAAGAATTGCCATTTCTTCATCTTTACATTTTCTTAATTTTAGCGTATACCACACTGAAGATAACCTATCTGTACATTTTTATATTGAAAATAGTTTTTTTAATTTCTATTTTTGTTCTTCACAATTTATTCATTATATATCCCAATTGAAGTCCCCTCCCTCATCTCCACCAGTCCCACATTCCCTCTCATTTACCCTTATCCTACTCTACTGAAAAGGGGAGTTCTTCACTATTACCATCTACCCATAGCTTGTTAAGTCTCATCAGGACTGCCTGGATCCTCTTCTTCCACGGCGTGGCAAGGCTGCATCACCATGGGCAAGTGATCAAAGAGCAGGCAACTGAGTTCATGACAGAGGCAGCCCCTGCTCCCCTCACTCAGAGATCCATATGGAGGCTGAGCTGCCCATGGGCCACATGTGAGCAGGCGGTCTAGGACCTCTCCTTGCATGGTCATCTGTTACTACATTTTTAAAAAAGGCAAGAAAAACTATGTTTCTTGATTCTTCAACAGTACTATCTTTTACAAATCAAGATACAAATATTAATAAATAGAAGTATATCAATAAAAATTAAATATATATAAGGCATAAACTACAATGTTCATGTTCACAGATTTTTTTTTCTGTGTGAATTACTGGTAAAATAATTGCCTGTAGGTATAAAATTTTGACTTTGAAAGCAGCATGTTCTCTGTAGCATTCATAGCTTCTTGTTAAAGTTTTTTTATTTTTTGCTTTTGATTTCTATCAATATAAAAATGTTCATCACTTAATTTTGGTAGATGGAATCTGTCAAGAAAGTTATCCATTTCATTTAGATTTTCAAATTTTGTGCCATATAGGCTTTTGTAGTATGACCTAATAATCGTTTGGATTTCCTCAGTGTCTGTAGTTATGTCCCCATTTTCCTTTCTGATTTTGCTGATTTGTATGGTTTCTCTCTGCTTTTTAGTTAGTTTGGCTAACGGTTTGTCTATCTTGTTGATTTTCTCAAAGAACCAGCTTTTTCCATTTTCTTAATCCATTTCCTCTGTTGAGTGACATTTAGATTGCTTCCCCTCTCAGCTACTGTTGATAGTGTCGGACTGAATGTAAGAATACAGACATTCTTTTGACATACTGAGTTCATTTCTTTTGGAATAAATACCAACCAGTAGAATTAATGAAAAAAAAAAATGTTCATCACTACTTTTAAAGAATAAAAGAGCACAAAGTTCTCATTGAATTCAGACTATTCAATTTTAATCTTTATTATTTTTGCATTAAAAAATCTACAGTTTGAAAGACAAATTACTTCGCATACAGTAATAAAGTTCTGTGCCATTGCTAAATTACAAAGTCTGATGCAGTAAAATCAGGATCATTGAAGTGTCCTAAAATTTGTAACAATCCTCATTAAAATGAATGGAATTTTATATAAGAAGTGGGAAATAGCAAGAGCTGGAGAGGACAGGAACTCCACAAGGAGCGGAACAGAACAAGATAATTTGAACACAGGGAACTTCCCAGAGACTCATACTCCAACCAAGGACTATACATGGAGATAACCTAGAACCCCTGCACAGATGTAGCCCATGGCAGTTCAGTGTCCAAGTGGGTTACATAGTAATGGGAAGATGGACTGCCTCTGACATAATCTGATTGGCCTGCTCTTTGATCACCTCCCCCCGCCGGGGGAGCAGCCTTACCAGGCCACAGAAGATGACAATGCAGCCAATTCTGATGAGAACTGATAGTCTAAGATCAGAAAGGAGAGAAAGACCTCCCCTATCAGTGGACTTGGGGAGGGGCATGCATGCAGAAAGAGGAGGAAGGGTGGGATCAGGAGGGGAAGAGGGAGGGGCTTATGGGGGGATACAAAATGAATAAAGTGTAATTAATAATAATAATTAAAAAAGGAAAACTTTGAAATGAAAAAAATTTAGGTCATTATTAGTTCTCAACATTTTGTATTTTTGTTTAATGTAAAATATTTATTTTAAATATTTATTTAAAATTAAATAAATATTTAATTTAGGCTACATAGCTAGTGTCTGTGCTCAAAATAACAAAGTATATGGAGTAAAAAAAATAACATGAATATACACTTAAGCACTCTTGAGGACTTTTAAAATGGGGTTAGGAATAGTCTCCTTTATAAACTTTTAAAAAAGAGTTGTTTGTCATCTTATTTGAAATGTTTAATTAGTGGATACATCACAATTACGGAACTTATAATTAGATGCAGTATATTTCAGAGATAATATATGAGTAGGGCAGTTCACATGGAATTACACCTTCAGAAGTATACTTTATTTGTAAGATTATCATCTGAAACATTCATATTTTAAAAAACATAATGCAAGCCTCAAATGAAACCTCTCTATGTTCGTGGCCAATAATTCAGTAAATATACATGTGCAAGGCACAGCTTCATATGTGTTACATTTTGCTTGGTAAGAACATCATTGTGCTCACTGTCCATGGGACCATGAAGAAGCTGAAGCTCAAGTGTGTCAGTGTGAGGTTGAAGATCCTCTAGCATAATTTTCCTGTGTACAGTCATAAAGAATTAAAGTAATATGACAGTCCATGCTAGATAGCTCCTATCTTCAATAATGCATGGTAGACACTGATTTATTTGCTAGAACAAGATACAGCAAAGAGCTCACGCAATTTTTCCTGACACTACCCATATTACATAGTATTCATTATGTCTGTATTTCCCAGCGGTTAGTTAGGAGTCAGAGCAGGGATAATCATGATAAAAGAAAAAGCAAGTGCTTTGTTGTCACAGACAGAACTGACCATAAGGACATAAATGAAGATGGTGGGTAAGAAGAACATAAATGGAGTAATGATGTACGAATCACAGCCGAAGAGAGATTTGAGGAAGACCTCAGATATGTATGTCCTTGTGGTGAACAAGATGATTTAAGAAGTTCTCAGGTCAGCAAAAATGAGTCTCCCTTAAAATGCCTGTATGTCTCATATATATATCATGTCTTCTTTGATGCCTCTGAATCATGGCTATAAATGCTTAGTCATGGTGATAAATGCTATACAGTAT
>NW_026586017.1:0-6380 GCF_907164565.1 Psammomys obesus | reverse complement strand
TATATATATATATATATATATATATATATATATATATATATATATATTATCCTGAGTGAGGTAACCCACACCCAGAAAGATAAACATGGTATGTCCTCACTTATAAGTGGATATCAGCTATAAAGAAAAAGCTAAACCATTCTACAATCCACAGACCCAGAGAAGCTAAGTAACTAGGAAGGCTCAAGAGATAATGAATGAATCTCCTTGTGAAGGAGAAACAGAATAGACATCGAGGGTGGACGGAAGGGGGTTGTCTGGGTGGGAAGATGACTGTGGGAACAAAAGTGATCAGGTGGTGGGGAGAATGGAGGGAAAGAGGACTGGAAGAGACAACTGAAATTGAGGGGCATCTTGGGAACGAGCTAGAAACCCAGTGCAATGGAAACTCTCAGGAATCTATGAGGGTGATCCTTGCTAAGACTCCTAGCAAGGAAGAATACAGAGCCTGAACTGGTCATCTCCTGTAATGAGGCGAGACTTCCAGTGGAGGAACTGAGACACCAACCCAGACACAAAACCTTTGACCTACAATTTGTGCTCCTTATAAGATCCACTGGAGTAAAAGTAGTGCACATGCAGACATGAGTTTGACGGAGTCTTTACTAGAAAAATCTACTCAAATTCCTAATCCTTTAAAAATGTATTCAAGTTGCATGTGTAGATGGAAAGACTCTGATAAGACAAAAGAAAACATAGCCAGTTCCAGTTAGGCCCAGGAATCCTAAACTTCCAGCACTGGCATTCCATGATCTGAAACACAGGGCCTGCAACTTTGTGTTATAAACTTGGTCACTGTGGAACTTTGATCAGTCTACAGAAACTAGCACTGGAGATTTAACTTGGTGGCAAGAAATGTCAATTTTGCAGTTTGTCTCTCATGTCATTTGATGATTCCATTTAGATGTATATATATATATATATATATATATATATATATATATATATATATATATATATATAATATACGTATGTATGTCACACATATATGTATATATGTGTGTATATACATATATGTGTTTATAAAAATACATATTCAAGATTTTAATGGCTTCATATTTAAGAGAATATAAACCATAATACTATAAAGGGACCCTTATTATATACTTATTCAGATGGCCCTGTAGCTATGGCAGAGAATTGTACAACTATAATTTAGGTCCACAGTGGTTCATATGGACCTCCTACAACTGTTCACTGGATAATCTGGACTAGTTCCCATGGCAACACTTACATGCTAGGAAACTAAACATACAGAAACACACTAATGATAAAATCATTTCTCTCAAACGGAGACCTGCCTGTTCCACGGTTCTGTGCTATGTAGAAGCAGTAACTAGTACCAAACCTGCAACTCTTTCCAGTGTACTAAATAAAAGATTCTTCCAAATCTGGCATCAAGAAGGAATTTATATATTACCTAACAGTCTCCACCATGCTGGGTTTTTGCTGGTGACACATTTCAGTCTACTTCATTCCCTATTGAGTTATAAGAGTTTGTTACATATTTTGTATCTGACATTGACATTGATGGTATTTCCTGGGATAGGAAATGTTTGTTTTGTTTTGTTTGATGATGTTATATAAGTTTTCCTGGAGAGATTTAAACAACTTCTATTCATAACAAAGTTTCATCAGATCAAAAAATATATCCCATCCAAGCCAAACCTAGTAAATACATGAGTTTAATGTAGCTGATTGCTGACTGATCACCAAAAATACAGCCATTCCTAAATCCCTAGCACGAGTGAGCCAGTCAGGCAGCTCCATCTATGGAGATCCAGCTTCAAACAATCTTATTTTCTCTGTGTCCTACAGCTGTTGGTGATGCTGGACTCTATCCTTTTCCCTATCCATTTAGGGAAAACACTAACAACTTAGTTTACTATTACAAGAGGCACAGATAAAAATGTACAACCTGGTTCATTTCATTGGCATAACCTCAGGGCCAGTGAACTCTGTCGGTTCTTACAGCACTGAGCTTCACAATGGCTGTAACAGCTACTATGTTGATGTTTTGATTTTGTTTTACACACACTAGCTAAATATATGTATATATTATTTCAAATTAATTTTTGCATGTATATTGAAGAAGATCTACTTCATTTCATCATATATAAATATGAAGCATTCCCAGGGTAGTCTTCCTCTGTTGAATATCATTCTTTTTCTTGCTAAAGTTAGTGTACAGACACACATTTATAACATACATATACATATAAAAACACTAACTTTATATATACATAGTTTCTTTATATATAACTTCATTTAAAACTATAAGATATATCTCCTGTTATATTGATCTATTTTAAGCTAATAATATTCAACTTTTATTACTAAACATCATTTTTCTCTGTTATGCTTTGCTGGTCTTTATGCATATTTTATTCTACTATTTTAATAATTCTAATTATTAAAACCTTGCAATATTTTGCTTACATTGTATAATCCACAAATACTTTATTTTTTTAACTTTTTTATTTTTTTTATTAATTACACTTTATTCATTTGTATCCCCCCATAAGTCCCTCCCTCCTCCCCTCCTGATCCCACCCTCCCTCCCATTTCTGCATGCATGCCACTCCCCAAGTCCACTGATAGGGGAGGTTCTCCTCTCCTTTCTGATCTTAGTCTATCAGTTCTCCTCAAAAGTGGCTGCATTGTCCTGTTCTGTGGCCTGGTAGGGCTGCTCGCCCCTCAGGGGGAGGTGATTAAAGAGCAGTCCAATCAGATTATGTCAGAGGCAGTCCCTCTTCCCATTACTAGGTAACCCACTTGGACACTGACCGGCCATGGGCTACATCTGTGCAGGGGTTCTAGGTTATCTCCATGAATAGTCCTTGATTGGAGTGTGAGTCTCTGGGAAGTTCCCTGTGTTCAAATTTTCTTGTTCTGTTGCTCTCCTTGTGGAGTTCCTGTCCTCTACAGTTCTTACTATTTCACACTTCTTACATAAAATTCCATTCACTCTGCCTGACAGTTGGCCATCAGGCTCAGCATCTGCTTTGATAGTCTGCAGGGCAGAGGCTTTCAGAGGCCCTCTGTGGTAGGTTCCTAGTTTCTTTCCTGTTTTCTTCTTCTGGCATTCAGAGGCCCTCTGTAGCAGGTTTCTAGGTTGTTTCCTGTTTTCTTCTTCTTCTGATGTTCATCCTCTTTGCCTTTCAGGTGGGGATTGAACATTTTAGTTAGGGTCCTCTCTCTTCCTTGGTTTCTTTAGATGCATAGATTTTAGTGGGTTTGTCCTATGTTGTATGTCTATATAGGTGAGTATGTACTGTGTGTGTCTTTTTGTTTCTGGGACAACTCACTCAGGATGATCCTTTCCAGGTCCCACCATTTACCTGCAAATTTCATGATTTCCTTATTTTTCATTGCTGAGTAATATTCCATTGTATAGATGTACCACAATTTCTGCATCCATTCTTCAGTTGAGGGGCATCTGGGTTGTTTCCAGCTTCTGGCTATTACAAATAAAGCTGCTACAAACATGGTTGAGCAAATGTCCTTTTTGTGTACTTGAGCCTCTTTTGGATATATGCCTAGGAGTGGTATGGCTGGATCTTGAGGAAGTGCTATTCCTAGTTGTCTGAGAAAGCACCATATTG
This sequence comes from Psammomys obesus, assembly GCF_907164565.1. NCBI lineage: Eukaryota > Metazoa > Chordata > Mammalia > Rodentia > Muridae > Psammomys > Psammomys obesus. Next base: position 2,775 of record NW_026586017.1, on the reverse strand, counting down.
ATTTCCAGAGTGGTTGTACAAGTTTACATTCCCACCAGCAGTGGAGAAGGGTTCCCCTTTCTCCACAACCTCTCCAGCATGTGTTGTCACTTGAGTTTTTGATCTTGGCCATTCTGATGAGTGTAAGGTGAAATCTCAAGGTTGTTTTGATTTGCATTTTCCTGATGGCTAAGGATGTTGAGCATTTCTTTAAGTGCTTCTCTGCCATTCGATATTCCTCTATTGAGAATTCTCTATTTAGCTCTGTTCCCCATTTTTTAAGTGGATTACTAGTTTTGCTGCTTTTCAGCTTGTTTAGTTCTTTATATATACTGGATATGAGTCCTCTGTCAGATAAAGGGTTGGTGAAGATTCTTTCCCAATCAGTAGGCAGTTGCTTTGTTTTGATGATGGTGTCCTTTGCTTTCCAGAAGCTTTCCAATTTCCTAAGGTCCCATTTATTGATTGTTGCTCTTAGAGCCTGTGCTATTGGTGTTCTGTTCAGGAAGTTTTCTCCTGTACCAATGAGTTCTAGGGTATTCCCCACTTTTTTTTCTAGCCAATTTAATGTGTCTGGTTTTATGTTGAGGTTTTTGATCCACTTGGACTTCAGTTTTGTGCAGGGTGATAACTATGGATGTATTTGCATTTTTCTACATGTAGACATCCAGTTGGACCAGCACCATTTGTTGAAGATGCTATTTTTTTCTATTGTATGGTTTTGGCATCTTTGTCAAAGATCAGGTGTCCATAAGTGTGTGGGTTTATTTCTGGGTCCTCTGTCGGTTCCATTGATCCACCATTCTGTTTCTATGCCAGTACCATGCAGTTTTTAAAACTGTTGCTCTATAGTACAACTTAAGATCAGGGATGGAGATACCTCCCGAAGATCTTTTATTGTAGAGGATTGTGTTAGCAATTCTGGGTTCTTGTTATTCCATATGAAATTGAGAATTTTTCTTTCCAGGTCTGTAAAGAATTGTAGCCTAGTTTCCGTAGTGTAGTGGTTATCATGTTTGACTCACACAAATACTTTATTATGTCAAGGATAGGAAAGTTTTGAACTTTATAAGTTAACTATAATAATGAACATATCAGTATTTCTTTTTAATGTTTCATTAAACAGTAATTATAAAGGTGAAAAGAGGAGGAGGAAGAGAAGACAGTAAGAGCACAGTTCTATATCTTGAAAATATTATTTAGGGTATTGGAAATATCTATGGTTCTGGAAGATCCAATATCACAGTTGTGAAAAATCCCAGTTTTATTCATAACACCCATATTGAACAGATAACAACTGTTTAGAAGTCCAGCACCTGGGGTATCTGACATTGCTGCTCTCTTTAGACTCCCATTCATATACACATAATTTTAAGAATCTTTAAAAGAATAACTTGAGGGGAAGAAATTATGGATCAGCAATTAGGAAACTTACTACTCTTGCAAATGACCTGGGTGTAGTTGTCAGCACCCACCTGGAATCTCACACCATCTGTACCTCCATTTCCAGGGGAACTTTTCCTCTTCTTTTCTTTGAGAGCACCAGAAACACAAGTGATATGTGTCCATAAACAGAAAAGACACTCATATACATAATAAGAAAGAATAACAGAAAAAGAAGAGAAAGGAGAGAGGGAGGAGGAGGAAGAAGAGGAAGAAAAAGAGATTGTATTAGAAAACAGTGAAATCAAGCTTGTACTCACCTGAAGAGTCATCATATACACTGATTGGCTCTTCCTTTCTTCCTTCCTTCCTTTCTTTCTTCCTTTCTATCTTTCTTTCTTTCTACACTGCTCATGTACCGAAGAATCTGAGACTAACTAAGTCAGGGTCTTAGGGGAAAACCAAATGCTATCATTTTGCTAAAGAAAAGTAGCAATAAAATGACTCCAAACAATATTCTTTTATACTCATAGATCAAAGCCTTGCTCAGCCATCATCAGAAATGCTTTCTCCTGTAGTACACGGGAGCTAATATAGAAATCTACAACTGGACAGTGTGAAAACAATGAAAGCCCTTGAAACACTCAATCTTAAATGAGATGTTTTCATCAAAAGCCCTCTTAGGTTGTGTCCAGTTTCTGGCTGTTAGTAATAAAGCTGCTATGAACATAGTTTTGCAAGTGTTTTTGTGGAAGAATGGAGTATCCTTTGGATATATGCCCAGGACTGGTATACACAGCTATAGATGAGCCTTTAAGTAGACTGATTCCTAATTTTCAAGGAAACCACCCTTCGTTCCTTCCTTTTTTCCTTCCTTCCTTCCTTCCTTCCTTCCTTCCTTCCTTCCTTCCTTCCTTCCTTCCTATTTACTTTACATCCCAAGGGTGCCTCATCCCTCCCCTCCTCCAAGTCCCTTTTTCTCTCCTTCCCCCTGGCCCTCTTTCTTCCCCCCAGAAAAGGGGAGACACCTCCTCTCCTATCAATCTTCCCCAGCTTATCATGTCACATCAGGACTGAGCATATGCTTCTCCCCTGAGGCTAGAAAAGGCAGCTCCACCAGGAGAAAGTGATCCAAAGCAGGTGTATATTAGAAACAGGCCCCCCACTCCACTTTCCAGGTGCCCATATGAAGACCAAGCTGTAAGACCTGGGGTCTCACAGCTCAGGAGTTCAAGATCGCGCACTTCCCAGAAACTCCCCCAAAACCAAGACTCGTTGCAAAAGCAAGAGGTTTATTAACCATTGCGCAATGGGGTCACCCCTGCTGATCAGCAAAGAGTGGCACTGGGAGACAAAGGCCTTTAGATTTTTAAAAGAAAAATTGTGGGAGATTTGAAGTTGCAGTCTTGGCAA
>NW_026586016.1:0-3738 GCF_907164565.1 Psammomys obesus | reverse complement strand
CAGGGGAGAAGGGCTCCCCCTTTCTGAGAAATAGGGGAGGGGAATGAGGGAAAGAGGGAAGGAGGGTGGGACCTGGAGGAGACAAGGGAGGAGGTTACAATCAGGATGTAAAATGAATAAACTACTAAAAATAAATTAAAAACGACATCTCACACCTGAACTCCTCAACTTGAGGTTAATTCATTGCCGGAAACCAACACAATAACAAAAATGAGACTTTTTTTTGCATTATTATTATAGAGAGGCACAATGATTGACATCAGCTTTATGTTGGCTATATCAGAGGACTGCATGGAGCCAAGTGGGAAGGGCCATCCCATTCACATGGTAGCTTCCCATCTTAAGACTCAAAGAAATCCCAGATGTGCAGAAGAAATGTCAGGAGTTATGTATAGTAAAGTGACTCCGGGAATGCTAAATGATTGGTGCAGTGCTAGGAAGTGGGGTTGCTCTTGGGCAATTTCCTCAGTGTAGCAAAAGCTTTGCTGCTTTGCCACAGTGATACATTTCACATCAGGAATGGACCACACGTTCAGAAGTTAGAAAACTACTAATGAGCTTCTGATGCCTTTTCCTACTGCAATCAAAATTCTGTATTCAAAAGGAAATCTTTTAAGAGAGTAATAGAGAAATGTTTGCATTTGGAAGACAAATTATCTCGGTGTAAGTTTCTCTCCTCGAGTTTCCTCCAGAGTTTAATAATTTCTCACTTTTCTAGGTCACCTCAGAAAATTGAGTACATAGAAAATGGGATTGAATTGTATTTTTCATCTTCAGCATTAATAACCTTGGATGAAATTTGCATTTCTTGGGGAAAAGTCAGCTGTCTTAGCTTTAAAATTGTTCCTTCACAGTGTTTGAGGCAAGTGAAGATTTATATAATATTTCAGCTGCAAGTTAGAAAAGGTCAAAATGATGGAAATACTCTTTAAATTCAGGAATGATTAAAAACAATAAATGAGATTGTTTATTCAGTAGGTCAGGTAACTTAACAAAGGAAAACTCCACAAGGAAAAGCCATTTATCCAGAAGTGCCAGCACCTCTGACTGCCTGTGGGCCTGGCCCCAGTTTTAACAGCTCAGGGAATGTTTGCAGCATGAAAGCTTTTCTTTGTTTTATTCTCTTCAACCACCTCCTCTGTGAAATAAACTCAAGAAATTAGAATATAATTAAGTCTCTTTAGTACTGATAATTAGAATGGCAATCAGTGGGTATTCTGATTTTTTAAATTTAATTTAATTTAATTTTTTTAATTTAATTTTATTTTTTCTTATCAGTTACATTTTATTAACTCTGTATCCCAGCCGTGTTCTCATTCCCTCCCAGCCCCTCCCTCCCTTCCTCATCTCCACCATGCCCCTTTCCAAGTCCACTGATGGGGGGGACCTCCTCCCCATTCATCTGATCCTGTTTTATCAGATATCTTCAGGACTGGTTGCAAAGTCCTCCTCTGTGGCCTAACAGGACTGCTCCTCCCTTGGGGGGTGGGGAGGCCAAAGAGCCAGCCATTGAGTTCCTGTTAGAAATAGTCCTTGTGGGTATTCTTACACAAAAAAAATCATTTTAAAATCAGAAAATTACAACAAATATCTAATATCTGTCACATCATAAAAACTGCTGGGTCCTGGGGATACAGCAGCAAACAGACAAATTCTACTCGTGCTTTATCTGTACTAAATTGTCTACATTGATACTTGGAAAGAAAGGGACACTGCATAGAAAGTTGAACTTTTTGTTTCTTACAGGATGGGAAAGTAATGCAATGAAACAGAGATTAGCTTTAGGAGGATTATAATAGGCACTGATATTTGGGGACTTGGCTAGTAGGAACTATATTAGTACTTATTAAAAATGGAAAACAACTGGCTAGGCATATTGGTTTTTGTCTGAAGTCCTACTGCTAAGGAAGGAGAGACAGGAGGATCAGTAGGGTCACTGGCTACCTAACCCAGCTTATTGGGTGAACTATAAGCCACAGACTACTTTGTTTAAAGGAGGTGGATAATGCACCTGAGGATGAGCCCAGAGGTCAGAGGTTTCTTTGGCTTCCACCCACATGTACATACTTACATATACACCTGAAATTATACAAATGAGCTCCTACAACAGCATGCAACACACACACACACACACACACACACACACACACACACACACACGATAACTGATTCACTTTCTAGCCTCTGAATTCTTCCTCCCCTTCTACATTAGGCCCTGTCCTAAACTGGAATGCCAATATAGCTAAAATTATTGCATACTGATTCCGCAACTGGATATAGTTTTCTCCTGGTCTGGACTAGGAGGGTATTGTGATGTGTCTAAATGCATTTATTGTTGGGCAGAAAGAAAAAGAGGCAATTATGTGGATCATGACTATTTCTTATAACCTGTTGTGCACTGACTATATGGGTTAGTTTTTGAGAAAAAAAGAGCCTCAAATGAGAAAATTCTTCCATATGACTGGCCTATAGGAAAGTCTAAGGGTCATTTTCATGATTAATGATTGATGTGGGAGGGCCCCGTCCACTGTGGGTGGTGCTATCTCTAGGCATGTGGACATAGAATGTACAAAAGGGAGGCTGAGCAATCCAAAGTGAGCAAGCCACTAAGCAGAATTCATCCATGTGCTCTGCTTCATTTCTGGTCATCAGGCTTCTGCCTTGAGTTTGTGCACTGGCTTTTTTCAATGATAGACAATATGTGGAAGTGTAAGACAAATGAAAAATAAACCCTTTCCTATTCAAGTTGCTCTTGGTCATGATATTTATTTATTTATTTATTTATTTATTTATTTATTTATTTATTTATTTTATTTTATTTTTCTTTTTAGTTACATTTTGTTAACTCTGTGTCCCAGCTGTATCCCGCTCCCTCATTCCTTCCCCAACCCCACACTCCCTCCCTGGTCTCCTCCCTGCCCCTTTCCAAGTCCCCTGATAGGGGAGGACCTCCTCCCCTTTCATCTGACCCTGTTTTATCAGGTATCTTCAGGGCTGGCTGCAAAGTCCTCCTCTGTGGCCTAACAGACTGCTCCTCCCCTGGGGGGGGGTGTCAAACAGCCTGCCCTTGAAATCCTGTTAGAAATAGTCCGTGTTCCCCTTACTTTGGAAAACTACTTGGTTACTGAGCTACCACAGGCCACATCCGAGCAGAAATTCTAGGTTATATCCATAGATGGTCCTTGGTTGAGTGTCAGTCTCAGAAAAGACCCTGTGCCCAGATATATTTGGTCCTTGTAGAGCTCCTATCCTTTCCATATCATACTAACTTCCCTTCTTTCATATGATTCCCTGCACTCTGCCGAGGGTTTGGTTATGAGTCTTAGTGTCTGCTTTGAAACACTGCTAGGTAGAGTCTTTCAGATGCCTTTTGTGGTAGACTCCTGTCATAAGTTCAATGCACATCCATTTGTCTTTCTAAATGAGGATTAATCACCTTCGCCTGTGTCCACTTTCTTGATTATCTTCTTTAGGTGTGTAGATTTCATTATGTTTATCATGTCTTGTAGGTCTATATAAGCGAGTATATACCAAGTTTGTCTTTCTCCTTCTGGGATACTTCACTCAGAATGATCTTTTCTAGATCCCACCACTTGCCTGCAAATTTCATGATTTCCTCCTTTTTGATTGCTGAGTAGTATTCCATTGTGTAAAAATACCACAATTTCTGTATCCATTCCTCCGTTGATGGACATCTGGGTTGTTTCCAAGTTCTGGCTATTACAAATAAAGCTGCTA
>NW_026586015.1:0-9616 GCF_907164565.1 Psammomys obesus | reverse complement strand
TTGTTTTTAGTAGTGATACTGGCAAATATATCAAACTATATTTTACACCCATAATGCAGTCAGAAAACTGTCAAGGTAGTTAACATTTGGTTTTTATTAATTTTCTTTTGGTGATAAGAGATTGTATTTTGAAGTCATTACGAAAACACATGTTAAAATTATGCTATAATTCATTTGTCATATTTCCTCTGTGAAATAACATTTCAAATTTGTTCATATTTTTGTCATGCTTCCATCCTGGTATAATGCACAACATTTCCAAGATTTATTAAGATGCCAGTGTGATAAGAACTTGTATTTCCATGTCAGGAAGAAAATACATGTTAAAAATATGCTATAATTCATTTGTCATATTTCCTTTTTGATATAACATTTCAAGTTTTTCATATTTTTGTAATGCTTGTATCCTGGTATAATGCATAAAATTTCTACCATCTACCAAAATGCCAGTGTGATGAGCAATTTGCTTACATTGTTGCCAAGATAAAATGTGTTGTTTTTCGGCATTTTGACTTAAATAAAATGTTATTAAAAATTCTGTTTACCTGTTTCTTTGTACTTCTTTTTGTTTTTTACTTTTTCCTACATGGAGTTTTCTAAGCTTTTTTTCATTTTGTTTGTTTGTTTGTGTGTGTGTGTGTGTGTGTGTGTGTGTGTGTGTGTGTGTGTGTGTGTTTATTTGGGGGAGGAAGGTTGTAAAGGGGAAGGGTGCATAAGAGGAGAATTGGAGATGAGTGGGACTCACAAAGAATGATGTGAAACTCACAAAGAAAAAGTGGACTTGGGGAGGGCATGCATGCAGAAAGGGGGGAGGGTGGGGCCGGGAGGGGAGGAAGGAGGGGCTCATGGGGGGGATACAAAATGAATAAAGTAATTAAAAAAGTTAATAATAAAATATATTGTTTCCTAAAAAAAATAACTTTGCCCAAAATGAATAAAGTGTAATTAATAAAAAAAAAAAAAAAAAAAAAAACTTTGCCAAACTGAAATCTGAAATGTCCTAGCTTTCAAAAAAAAGCAGAAGGTTTCATCCACCCTGAACCCAGGATACAAGAGAGGGCCTCTGAACTTCGCAAGTTAAGTCATTTATATGCACATAATCTCCAGAGTTTTCTTCACTTTTCTCTCCATGAAGGCAGCTCTCAGTTCTGCTTATTACGGGGCAGGGAGGAAATGAGGAAGGGAGGGTGGTATTGGAAGGGAAAGAGGGAGGGGGCTACAGCTAGGATACAAAGTGAATGACCTGTGATTAAAATAAAAAAATAAAATAAAATAAGGAGGATTTACACACTACTCTATCAAAGAGGTTTTGACAAATTCTAAATTGCCAACAGTGGCACATCAGATCATGGACTTAAATATGCTGTAGTTTTTGTCTTTGATACCGACAAATTTTTTTTTTTTTTTACTTCAGGAATTTATTTATTTTTATTTAATTTTTTATTAATTACACTTTATTCATTTTGTATCCCCCCATAAGCTTCTCCCTCCTCCCCTGCCTATCCCACCCTCCCTCCCCTTTCTGCATGCATGCCACTCCCCAAGTCAACTGATAGGGGAGGTTCTCCTCTTCTTTCTGACTTAGTCTATCAGTTCTAATCAAAAGTGGCTGCATTGTCCTCTACTGTGGCCTGGTAAGGCTGCTCCCCCCTCAGGGGGAAGTAATCAAAGAGGAGTCCAATCAGATTATGTCAGAGGCAGTCCCTCTTCCCATTACTATGTAAACCACTTGGACACTGAACTGGGAAGTTCACTGTGTTCAAATTTTCTTGTTATGTTGGTCTCCTGATGGAGTTCCCGTCCCCTCCAGCTCTTACTATTTCCCACTTCTTACATAAAATTCCATTCACTCTGCCCATCAGTTGGCCATCAGACTCAACATCTGCTTTGACAGTCTATACTGCAAAAGCTTACAGAGGCCCTCTGTGGCAGGTTTCAAGGTTGTTTCCTGTTTTCTTCTGGCTTTCAGAGACCCTCTGTAGCAGGTTCCGAGGTTGTTTCCTATTTTCTTTTTCTTCTGATGTCCATCCTCTTTTCCTTTCAGGATGGGGATTGAACATTTTAGTTAGGGTCCTCTCTTTTGTTTAGTTTGTTTAGATGTACAGATTTTGGTGGGTTTATTCTATATTGTATGTTTATATGAGTGAGTATATACCATGTGTGTCTTTTTGCTTCTGGGACAACTCACTCAGGATGATCCTTTCCAGGTCCCACCATTTACCTGCACATTTCATGATTTCCTTATTTTTCATTGCTGAGTAATACTCCATTGTATAGATGTACCACAGTTTCTGCATCCATTCTTCAGTTGAGGGGCATCTGGGTTGTTTCCAGCTTCTGACTGTTACAAATAAAGCTGCTACAAACATGGTTGAGCAAATGTCCTTTTTGTGTACTTGCGCCTCTTTTGGGTATATGCCTAGGAGTGGTATGGCTGGATCTTGAGGAAGCGCTATTCCTAGTTGTCTGAGAAAGCGCCAGATTGATTTCCAGAGTGGTTGTACCAGTTTACATCCCCACCAGCAGTGGAGAAGGATTCCCCTTTCTCCACAACCTCTCCAGCATGTGTCATCCCTTGAGTTTTTCATCTTGGCCATTTTTCTGATGGGTGTAAGGTAAAATCTCAGGGTTGTTTTGATTTGCATTTCCGTAACGGCTAATGAGGTTGAGCATTTCTGTAAGTGCTTCTCTGCCATTCGATATTCCTCTACAGAGAATTCTCTCTTTAGCTCTGTTCCCCATTTTTTAAGTGGATTACTTGGTTTGTTGCTTTTCAGCTTGTTTAGTTCTTTATATATATTGGATATGAGTCTTCTGTCAGATAAAGGGTTGTTGATGATTCTTTCCAAATCTGTAGGCAGTCGCTTTGTTTTGATGACATTGTCCTTTGCTTTACAGAAGCTTTTCAATTTCATGAGGTCCCATTTATTGATTGTTGCTCTTAGAGCCTGTGCTGTTGGTGTTCTGTTCAGGAAGTTTTCTCCTGTACCAATGAGATCTAGGGTATTCACCACTTTTTTTTTCTAGCCGATTTAATGTGACTGGTTTTATGTTGAGGTCTTTGATCCACTTGGACTTCAGTTTTGTGCAGCGTGGTAAGTATGGATCTATTTTCATTTTTCTACATGAAGACATCCAGTTGGACCAGCACCATCTGTTGAAGATGCTATCTTTTTTCCATTGTATGGTTTTGGCATTTTTGTCAAAAATCAGGTGTCCGTAAATGTGTGGGTTTATTTCTGGGTCTTCTGTTCGATTCCATTGATCCACCATTCTGTTTCTATGCCAGTACCATGCAGTTTTTACAACTGTTGCTCTATAGTACAGCTTGAGATCAGTGATGGAGATGCCTCCAAAAGATCTTTTATTGTAGAGGATTACTATAGCAATTCTGGGTTTCTTGTTATTCCATAGGAAGTTGAGAATTTTTCTATCCAGGTCTGTAAAGAACTGTGTTGGCAATTTGATGGGAATTGCATTAAATCTGTAGATTGCTTTTGGTAAGATGACCAGTTTTACTATGTTAATCCTGCAAAGCCATGAGCATTTGAGATCTTTCCATCTTCTCATATCTTCCTCTAATTATTTCTTCAGAGACGTGAAATTTTTTTCAAACAAGTCTTTGATTTCTTTGGTTAGGGTTACACCAAGGTACTTTATGTCATTTGTGGCTATTGTGAAGGGTGTTGTTTCTCTAATTTCTTTCCCAGCCCATTTGTCTTTTGTATACAGGAGTGCTACTGATTTTTTTTGAATTAATTTTGTATCCGGCCACTTTGCTGAAGGTGTTTATCTTCTGTAGGAGTTCCCTTGTAGAGTTTTTGGGGTAACTCATATATACTATCATATCATCTGCAAATAGTGATAATTTGACTTCTTCCTTTCCCATCTTTATCTCCTTGATCGCCTTCGACTGTCTTATTGCTCTAGCAAGGAATTCCAGCACTATGTTGAAGAGATATGGAGAGAGTGGGCAGCCTTGTCTTGTCCCTGATTTCAGTGGGATTGCTTTAAGTTTCTCTCCGTTCAGTTTGATGTTGGCTATAGGCTTGCTGTATATCGCCTTTACTATGTTTAGATATGTGCCTTGTATCCCTGATCTCTCCAGTACTTTAAACATGAATGGATGTTGGATTTTGTCACATGCTTTTTCAGCATCTAGGGAGATTATCATGTGGTTTTTTCTTTCAGTTTGTTAATATGGTGGATCACATTGATGGATTTCCGTATATTGAAACATCCCTGCATACCTGGGATGAAGCCTACTTGGTCATAGTGGATAATATCTTTGATGTGTTCTTGGATCCGGATTGCAAGTATTTTGTTAAGTATTTTTACATCAATGTTCATAATGGAGATTGGCCTGAAATTCTCTTTCTTTGTTGAGTCTTTGTGAGGTTTAGGTACCAAGGTGATTGTGTCTTCATACAATGAGTTTGGTAATGTTCCTTCTGTTTCTCTTTTGTGGAATAGTTTGAAGAGAATTGGAGTTAGTCTTCTTTGAAGGTCTGGTAGAATTCTGCGCTGAAGCCATCTGGGCCTGGCCTTTTTTGGATGGGAAACTTTTGATGACTGCTTCTATTTCTTTGGGGGATATAGGACTATTTAATTGATTTACCTGGTCCTGATTCAGCTTTGGTGAGTCAAATCGATCAAGAAAATTGTCCATTTCATTTAGATTTTCAAGTTTTGTTGCATATAGACTTTTGAAGTAAGTCCTAATGATTGTTTGGATTTCCTCAGTGTCTGTAGTTATATCCCACTTTTCATTTCTGATTTTGTTGATTTGGGTGGTGTCTCTATGCCTTTTAGTTAGCTTGGCTAAGGGTTTTTCATTCTTGTTGATTTTCTCAAACAACCAGCTCTTGGTTTCATTGATTCTTTGAATTATTTTATTTGTTTCTAATTGATTGATTTCAGCCCTGAGTTTGATTATTTCCAGCCGACTACTCCTTTTTGGTGTGTCTGCTTCTTTTTTTTTTTCTGGGGTTTTTAAGTGGGCCATTAAGTTGCTTGAATGAGCTGTCTCAAATTTCTTCTTGAAGGCACATAGTGCTATGAACTTTCCTCTTAGCACTGCTTTCATTGTGTCCCACAAGTTAGGATATGTTGTGTCTTCATTTTCATTGAGTTCTAGAAAGGCTTTAATTTCTTTCTTTATTTCTTCCCTGACCCAGCTGTCATTTAGTAACAAGTTGTACAGTTTCCATGTGTGTGTAGACTTTTTGCTATTTCTGTTGTTGTTGAAGTCCAGCTTTATTCCATGGTGATCAGACAGGATACAAGGGATTATTTCAGTCTTCTTGTATCTGTTGATGCTTGCTTTGTGACCAACTGTATGGTCTGTTTTGGAGAAGGTTCCATGAGGTGCTGAGAAGAAGGTAAATTCTTTTGTGTTTGGGTGTAAAGTTCTGTAAATGTCTGTGATGTCCATTTGATTCATGACCTCTGTCAGAGATATTGTTTCTTTGTTTAATTTCTGTTTTTTGACCTGTCCTTTGTTGAGAGTGGGGTGTTTAAGTCTCCCACTATTAATGTGTGGAGATCTATATGTGGTTTAAATTTTATCAATGTCTCTTTTACAAATGTGGGTGCTCTTGTATTTGGGGCATAGATGTTCAGGATTGTAATGTCATCCTGGTGGAATTTTCCTTTGATGGGAATGAAGTGTCATTCCCCATCTCTTTTTATTAATTTTGGTTGAAAGTCTATTTTATCAGATATTACAATGGCTACTTTTGCTTGTTTCTTGGGTCCATTTGTTTGGAAAGTCGTCTTCCATCCTTTTACCCTCAGGTAATGTCTTTCTTTGGGTCTTAGGTGTGTTTCTTGTATGCAACAGATTGCTGGGTTTTGTTTACGTATCCATTCTGTTAATCTGTGTATTTTTACTTCAGAGTTGAGTCCATTGATGTTGAGAGAAATTAATGACCAGTGACTGTTAGGTCCTTTGATTTTGATGTTGGTTGTGTTCATAAGGTTGTGTGTTTGGATGCTTTTTGTTTTGCTGTAGTAAGGTTAATTATTTCCTGTGTTTTCTTGACAGAAGCTAATTTTCTTGGGTTGTATTTTCCCTTCCAGTATCTTCTGTAATGCTGGATTTGTGTGCAGGTATTGTTGAAATTTGTTTTTGTCATTGAATATCTTGTTTTCTCCGTCTATGAGGACTGAGAGTTTTGCAGGGTATAGTAGCCTGAGTTGATATCTGTGTTCTCTTAGGGTCTACATGATATCTGTCCAGGCTCTTCTGGCTTTCATAGTTTCTGTTGAAAAGTCAGGTGTGATTCTAATGGGTTTACCGTTATATGTTACTTGGCATTTTTCCCTTGCAGCTTTTAGTATTTTTTCTTTGTTCTGTATACTTACTGTTTTGATTATTAGGTGGCGGGAAAATTTTCTTTTCTGGTCAAATTTGTTGGGTGTTCTGCAGGCCTCATGTATCCTTATTGGCTTCTCCTTTAACTTGGGGAAATTTTCTTCAATGATTTTGTTGAAAATATTTTCCGGGCCTTGGAAAAGGGAGTCTTCTTTTTCCTCTATACCTTTTATTCTTAGGTTTTGTCTTTTCATATTGTCTTGGATTTCTTGGACGGTCTGTGTCAGGAATTTTTTGGATTTAACATTTTCTTTGACAGATACATCGATTTCTTCCACTGTATCTTCTACACCTGAGATTCTTTCTTCCATTTCTTGTATTCTGTTGGTTATGCTTACCTCTGTAGTTCCTGTTTTCTTCCCTAAATTTTTCCTCTCCATTATTTCCTCCATTTGTGTTTTCTTTAATTTTTCTAGTTCTATCTTCAGGTCTTGAGTTGTTTTGTTTACTTCCTTCACCTGTCTGGTTGTATTTTCCTCTTTTTCTTTTAGTTCCTTCAACTCTGTCTCTTTTATTTCTTTCAGTGATTTAATTATTTCTTCTCTGAAGGCCACAAGCTGTTTGGCTGCATCTTCCCATATTTCTTCACGGATGGCCCTAATCTGCTTGTCTTTATCTTCCTCCATTTCTTTACAGATAGCCATGATCTGTTGGGTTTCATCTTCCTCTAATTCTTTACGTATTTTGTTTCCTCTATTATTCTCTTCATCAACATAGATGTAAGGTCATCTTCTTGATTTTCTATTATGCTGCATTGTTCAGGGCTGTTCGCCCCTGGATGGCTGGGTTCTGGAGATGCCACATTGCTCTGTCTTTTGTTGGTTGAGCCTTTACACTGACCTCTACCCACTGGCCTGATTTAGGTGTTGGCTGTTAGTTTCTGTGCTTCCTGGAGTCCTGAGGTAGGGAGTATCCCCTTGGCCAGAAGATGATTTTTCCTGAAGGAGTCCTTCTCTGCTTTTTGGTTATGGTCACTGTATGGCCAGTGATTCTCAGGAGTTGTCACTGCTCACCTCATGTTTATAGCCCTGAGTAGTAGCTGTGGTCTATGATAGGCAGGGGGGGATCTCCTCTTACCCATACAATTTCTCAAGACAGCTGCCCCACTGCTGGATTTCTTGTTATAAATTTAGTGTGCTGCTGCTCACTAAATTTCCATGTGCAGTCCTCTTGAAGAAACTACTGATTCCACAGCTGTGGGATTTTCTCCCAACAGGGAAACTCAGTCTGATATCCTGGGGCACAAATTTCTGTCCGAGAAAGTGGGAGGCTCACTCAGCAAGTCTCTGGGCAGAGGTTGATTGCTCCGCTCTGCACCTGGAGAATGTGCACCTAGGTTGAGTTGGTGCCTGGGGGCACTGCTTTTTTCTGGAGGCTGGGTGCCTCACTCTGGACCAGAAGCCGTGTTTCTCTGTCTCGGATGGCAGCTGCAGGCACCGCTCTGGTCCAGATGCTGTGAGTGCAGCCCCCCTGAAGGACCAGGGATTCCCACAGTTTTGACAGTCCAGCCAGGGACAACTGGCCGATCCCTGGCACAGTATCCCAGGGCTGCTGTAATGGCTCTTCGGCTCCTGCAGGTCCGAATATGCAGCTGTGTGTCCCAGTGCCCCAGGGGAACTCAACAATGGCGGCAGAGCACAGTGCTCCTGCCTGCACTAGAGTCTGTGTGAGTCCAGGAAGTGTTTTGGTCCTGGGTGTCCTAAGCGTTAGAGCTGCTGACCCCCTCCGCTGGGGTTTCCTCCTGCCAGAGACACACAGTCTGGTGCCCTGGTGCCCTGGTGCCCTGGTGCCCACAGTTCTATCTGAGGCTGCGAATCACGCGTGCAGGCAGGGCTCTGTGCAGGAGCCTGGGTTCCCGCCTCTGGGTCCACGCTGGCTCTTGGGGTACCGGCAGAACCCGAGTCTTTTCCAGGGGATGTCTGGGTAACCTGGGGGCGGTCCCAATTGTTTCCTGCTCCGTGGGGTTATCTCTCGACTGGGAAATCCAGTCTATGGTGCTGTGGGCCCACAGTTCAGTCTGGGAGAGTGACCAGATCGCGCTGGCATGTAGCCCTGGGCTGACAACCAAGCGCATGGCGGGACAGGGATCTCTTCCAAGGTTTAGCCAGGTGAGTTAAAGCTGATTGAATCCCCCACCGTGGGGTATCCTCTCACCTGTGAAACACAATCACTTGTGTTTTATGACCGCGAGTTCTGATTGCTGGTCACTGTGCCAATCCTGCTGTGCTGCTCCTCAGAATGAGAGTCCTCCCAGCGCTGCCATCTTCTGACACATTTCTTATTTCTTCCCTTTGTCGTTGTTTTGACATTTTTATTTAATATTTGTACATGGATTGAATGTGTTTGGAGCCAATACATACCCAATTCTGTTCCCTCCAATTCTTCTCTCATAGCAGTCAGTGTGTGCTTGAATCTCCAGGGCTGACAGATAAATGCACTTGCTAGGTAGTCCAGCAAAAGTGGACAGCTACAGATTCAGGATGAGATCTTGTCTCAGAAAATACAGTAAAGAAGTGATTAAAGAAGACATACCAGTGACAGCCTTTAGCCTTTACACAGGAGATGTACACACATACATAAAATCTTGTTTTTAAATGTAGTCCCTTTATATTTGCCCTGGATTCTCTACCCTAGTTGCTACTTGTAGCTAGTTGCCTAGCTACAAACTCAGCTGCAGCATTTTAAAAATAGCTTCTGGCATTGCTTGGTGGTTCTCACTTGTAAACCCAGTACACAGTGGGCAGAGGCAGGCACATCTATGTGAGTTCAAGGTTTCCATGGTTCATGCAGAGAGTTCCAAGAGATCCAGTGTGCCTCCCCCTTAAAATTCTTCTGAACACTTCTCCAGTCATGTGCCAAGATTGAGGGTTATTCCCATGTGCCTACCACAGTATCCCTCTCTGTAGGCGATTCCTATTGCTGCTGCTGGTGGTTGTATTTCTTTTAGAATGTTTTGATTTTCGTTTTCTCTCTCTTTTTTTTCTAGTCCTTCATCCTTGGCCAACTGCATCTCCAGACATAAATCCAACCTCGAGCTCTCCCTTCACTATCTCTTTCTGTCACTCTTTCTCTCTCTTGCTTAATCATACTCTCTCATTCTGTCTCTCAAAGTCTGTATCTCCTGCTCTGTTTCAGTGTGTCTCTGTCTCTGTGTGTCCCTGTATCTATTTCTGCCTTTGAGGACAAAAGAGCAAAAACGGATTTGTTCATGCTCTTTTAAGATTTTGAACTTCTGAGGGA
>NW_026586014.1:0-1786 GCF_907164565.1 Psammomys obesus | reverse complement strand
GATCAGACTGGTACTGTCTCTCTCTCGAGTCTGGAGAATTCTTCAGGAAGTTGAGAGAGGTCCCGTGTCCTTAGCGTGTGCTGAGGACTAGCTGTACCTGTGGGAGGAAAGTACGCAGGCGCAAACAGAGGCAAATGCAAGCGTGCGTGCGTGTGTATATGTGTGTGTGTGTGTGTGTAAGTGGGCATGGGCGTGTGTCTCGAGGGACAGAGTGATGGCTAATGTTGAACCCTTGAGTGTGTGGGAGGGGCTCTGCAATGTATATGTCGCAGGTGCTAGTGATGATCGCAGGGCAATTTCTGGCATTAACTGCCTTAACTCCTCAATTAGACCCACAGAGCAGGAACTTCAATGTTCTAAGTGCCCCTCTGTTTCCCAAAGTGGGTATATGGGTGGGAGGGGGTTCGATGCCTGGCTTCTGTTTTAGAAAGACCCAGAATCAGTGGAGCTGCAGATTCTCAAGGGTGCACTCACTTACAGGCAGCTCACTTGGCAGAGATCGGGGTATCTGGGCTCTCTGCTCTCTGGTTTGGCCCTGCTTCTTTGATGTGCTCTGCCAGTTCTGTGCTGTTGTCACTGCCAGGTTATGAGGTCTTGCCGCAGCTGGAGATTTCAGGGTGGTCACATCAGTAGGAATTGGGGTAACCAGCCTTTCTGTTCTCTCGTTTGGCCCTGGTTAGTCTTAAACTGGAGGGCTGATGTGCCCTGCCAGCTCAGTGCTGCTCCACAGCCAGGTTAGAAAGTCCCGCTGTAACTGGAGACTGGGTTGCTAGTCCAGATGCTTTCTGGGAAGTCCTGGGGTCTCTTTACTGTGCTCTCCAAGCTTCGGAGGCCCAGCGCCTGGTGTGTCTAGCTTGTATGGCGTTTCTGTCTGGTTTTGGTGAGTATATAGCGTATTCTCTGTCACTGTGGGATTGGGCGGGCCGAACCGTCAGTGGTGGCGCTCCTGTGGAGCTAGTATGGCGTCTAGCAGACTCGGGCCCTGGGAGGATGGTGCACCGCCGGGCGAATCTGGGGCCCGGAGACACAGTACTGCTGGCCTTTGCCGATAAAGGGCTTGGGGTTTCGCCTCAGTGGCTGCAGGCCCCAGGCAGTTAGGTCTGCGCTGAGAAAGGCAAGTCCGCTGTGCCGAGGAGGAGAGAGGTCTGGGGGAGGGGAGTGCCAAGAGATCAAAGGATCATTTCTCACCTTCCCCAAACAAGTCCCTGGGTGACCCAAGACCAAGGTTTTCACCTCCTGCGATGTTCCCTGTTGTTTAGAACATCTCTCCGTTGTTTCCCTGGCTTTAGAAGTTCTTCCACTCATCAACTCAGAACTTTATCTCTTCCACAGCTCGGAAACTGTGTGTGCTAGGCGCCATCTTGGCTCCGCCCCCTCCGGATGATATCTTTGATGTGTTCTTGCATTCGGTTTGCAAGTAGTTTATTGAGTATTTTTGCATCAATGTTCATAAAAGAGATAGGTCTGAAGTTCTTTTTTTTTTGTTGGATCTTTGTGTGGTTTAGGTATAAAGGTGACTGTGGCTTCATAGAATGAGTTTGGTAGTGTTCCTTCTGTTTCTATTTTGTGGACTAGTTTGATGAGAATTGGTGTTAGCACTTCTTTGACGGTCTTGTAGAATTCTGCACTGAAGCCATTTGGTCCAGGGCTATTTTTAGAGGGGAGACTGTTAATGACTGCTTCAATTTCCTTGGGAGATATAGGACTATTCAGTCTTTCTACCTGATCTTGACTTAATGTTGGTAGATGGAATCTGTCAAGAAAGTTATCCATTTCATTTAGATTT
>NW_026586013.1:0-9410 GCF_907164565.1 Psammomys obesus | reverse complement strand
CCGCCACCTGTTATTTTGTTTTTCCCTATCTTAGCTGAAACAGTCTCACAGATATCTATGAGAGTGATTAACACAAACTGTTTTTAGTATGACTGGGGCAGTCTGACCACAGATATCCCAAGTGGGTGACACAGCTAGGATTTCTCAGTAATTTTCCAGTTTCTCATCTGGCCTTCAGAGTTTTACAAAACAGTGGTGTCTCACAAAATGGCATTAGCTATGTTTAACTTAGTGTGAGGCTGGGGTCTTTCAATATGACCTGTGTGGTAACTGTGGTCCTTGGTAGTCAAGGGGGGGGGTCTTCTCCAACCAGGAGAAGTCCTTGAGACAGCTGCCTTGGTGCTTGGTTTCTTGCTCTGAATTTAGTGAGTTGCTGCTGCTCTTACACTGTAATTGCTGGGTGCAGCCCTCTTGAAGAACCAGGGAGTCCTGCAGTTTGGTCAGTTTGGCCAGGGAGACAGGTTGTGCTTGATACAGTGTCTGGGGCTGATCCTGTGGATCCCAGGCTTCTGTAGGTCTGAGGATGGAGCTCTGCCCCCTAGTATCCAAGTAATAACCAGTGGCAGATGAGCATACGACTCATTGGGTGAGGCAGGAAGTTAGAGCCTGGAGCCTCCGGGAACACAGAAACTTTCTCGTAGCTTGGTATCCTGAGGTATGATCTGATGTTTCCTTCACTGTAGTGCTTTGGGGTCCACATTTTTGTCTGAGATAGTGAGTAGATCATGCAGGCACAGGCAAGTGGCTCTGTGCTGGGGACTGGGCACCTTCAGGAACCCAGGAACTTTTTCTAATAACTTTTTGTGGTGTGGGTGGAGTTCAGCTGAGTGCCCCTAGTTCACCATGGGGTTTCCCCAGAGAGGGAGATCCTGTCTCTGGCGTCCTGGTGCCCAAAGTTCTGTCTGGAAAGGTGAGCTGGTAGAGCAGTCAGGTCTTGAGCTGGAGGCTGAGCTCCTGCCCAAGCCTAGGACTTTTTCCAGGGATTGTCTGGGTGATCTGAGGTTGTCCTGATTGATTCTTTCACTGTGGGGTTTTCTCTCTACTGGAAATCCCAGTCTGGTGTTGTGGGGTCCACAGTTCAATCTAGGCTGTTGATCAGAGCACACAAGTGTGTGGCTCTGGCCTGGTGACTGAGTGCCTGCCAGGATCCAGGAACTCTTTGGAGGTTTAGCTTGGTAACCTGAGAATGTTCCCAATTGTTTCCCACACCATGGGTTTTTTTTTTTTTTCTCACTTGGGAAACAAAATCATTGTTTTTTGGTCCCAGGGTTTGGTCTGTTGGTCACTGTGCAGTCACTGCTGTCCTGTTTATCAGACACAGTATCCTCTTGACGCCACCATCTTCAAAAATTTTTCTTTTGGATTAAAATATAATTAAACGTAAGCCATCAGTATTTCTGAGAATCACAGTAATTCTTAAAATTTAATTTGTATACACATTTCAGGGAAGTATGTTAGGACAAGTAATAGAACATTGTAGAATAAAACTGTATCCAAATAGAATAAAATTATCTAAGAGACATGCTTTCTAAATATAAATTCAAAGAGAAAAGGGAGTAACTTCACATTTTTGACAGTTAGGAGAAGAGCTTGTTCATATATATATATTTTAAATTGAAGATAATGGTTCAAATTGCATTGGTATTTATAGTCCTTTAAACATAATTAAAAGAGTGATATGACAGTTTTAATTTAAAATAACAATATTTACAGTGTGTTGGAAATGATAACCTTTTCAAATATTTAAACTTGTGGTGAATAAGTTTGGGTGTCTGAAGAGATACATATTTTAAGAAACTTTATTTTGAAATGTACTCATATTTGCAGATATGTCATAATGATAGTGCAGAAAACTTTTGTTTGTTCTTCATGTTCATCGAAGCAAAAAATTTAACTGTAACAGGCCAGCTAACACCATGCCTTATTCAGGTCGCCTTGGCGTTTTGTTCTTTTTAAATTGCTTTTTCATGATCATTTTCACCTTTCTTTTTTAATGTCCTGTTTTTTTTCCTGTTCCAATATTCTCCTCTAAAATTTTATACCACATTTAGTTGTCATGTCACTTTAGTCTCTTCTCATTGATAACAGTTTTTCAGTCATGTTTGTCATGCCCCATATATGTCATGGCCCTCAGTTTGGCATTTCTGGTGTTTTCTTCATAATTAGAGTTGGATATGGATGCATAGGAGGCATATGCCAGGAATGAAGTGTCATTCTCATTGCTTCTCAACAAAGAGTCTGTATTACTAATGTGATTTGTTGCTGGGTTGTTAACCTTAATCATCTGGCCAGCAGATGGTTTCCCTGCCATAAAATGACCGTGTTTCCATTTCTGTACACACGTTGGCTAGAAGCAAACCATATGTCTGATTCATATTGAATATGAAGATTAAGTGTAATGTCTGCAATATATGTCTATGTACTGAAGATTTATCACTTCTACTCCATTTATGCATTGAGTCCTTTATTGATGTATGATAGACTTGTGCATAGTGAGAGGCAAATTATGAAAGCTAACAATAGCTATACTACATATAAAATAGATTTCTAATTAAGAATTGTGTCGAGGCGGGGCAAGATGGCAGCGCCAGGAGGACTCTCATTCTGAGGAGCAGCACAGCAGGATTGGCACAGTGACCAGCAATCAGAACTCGCGGCCATAAAACACAAGTGGTTGTGTTTCTCAGGTGAGAGGATACCCCATGGTGGGGGATTCGATCAGCTTTAACTCACCCGGCTAAACCGCGGAAGAGATCCCCGTTCCGCAGGCGCTTGGTCGCCAGCCCAGAGCTACCCACCAGTGCGATCTGGTCATGGTCCCAGACTGAACTGTGGGCCCACAACACCATGGACTGGATTTCCCAGTCGAGAGATAACCCCACGGATCAGGAAACAATTGGGACCGACCCCAGGTTACCCAGACATCCCCTGGAAAAGACTCGGGTTCCGCGGGTGCCCCAGGAGCCAGCCCGGACCCAGAGCCGGGAGGGACAAAGGCGCCTGCCTGCACAGAGCCCTGCCTGCGCGTGTGATTCGCCACCTCAGATAGAACTGTGGGCACCAGGGCAACAGGGCACCAGACTGCGTGTCTCTGGCAGGAGGAAACCCCCAGCGAAGGGGGTCATCAGCTCTAACGCTTAGGACACCCAGCACCAAAACACTTCCTGGACTCATGCAGACTCTAGTGCAGGCAGGAGCACTGTGCTCTGCCGCCACTGTTGCGTTCCCCTGGGGCACTGGGACACACAGCTGCATCCTCGGACCTGCAGGAGCTGAAGAGCCATTACAGCAGCCCTCAGATACTGTGCCAGGGATCGGCCAGTTGTCCCTGGCTGGACTGCCAAAATTGTAGGAATCCCTGATCCTTCAGGGGGGCTGCACCCAAAGCGTCTGGACCAGAGTGGTGCCTACAGCCGCCATCCCAGACAGAGACACACAGCTTCTGGTCCAGAGTGAGGCACCCAGCCTCCAGACCAGAGCAGTGCCCCCAGGTGCCAACTCAACCTAGGTGCACATTCTCCAGGTCCAGAGCAGTGCAATCAGCCTTTGGCCCAGAGACTTGCTGAGTGCACCTCCCACTTTCTCAGACAGAACTGTGCACCCCAGGATAACAGACTGAGTTTCCCTGTTGGGAGAAAACCCCATAGCTAGGGAATCAGCAGTTTCTTCAAGAGGACTGTACATGGAAATTTAGTGAGCAGCAGCACACTAAATTTATAACAAGAAACCCAGCAGTGGGGCAGCTGTCTTGAGAAATTTTATGGGTAAGAGGAGATCCCCCCCTGCCTAACATAGACCACAGCTACTACTCAGGGCTATAAACCTGAGGTGAGCAGTGGCAACTCCGGAGAAACACTGGCCATACAGTGACCATAACCAAAAAGCAAAGAAGGACTCCTTCAGGAAAAATCATCTTCCAGCCAAGGGGATACTCCCTACCTCAGGACTCCAGGAAGCAGAGAAACTAACAGCCAACACCTAAATCAGCCCAATGGGTAGAGGTCAGCGTAAAGGCTCAACCAACAAAAGACAGAGCAATATGGCATCTCCAGAACCCAGCCATCCAGGGGCGAACAGCCCTGAACAATGCAGCATAACAGAAAATCAAGAAGATGACCTTACATCTATGTTGATGAAGAGAATAATAGAGGAAACAGATAAAATACGTAAAGAATTAGAGGAAGATAAAACCAAACAGATCATGGCTATCCGTTAAGAAATGGAGGAAGATAAAGACAAGCAAATTAGGGCCATCCATGAAGAAATACGGGAAGATGCAGCCAAACAGCTTGTGGCCTTCAGAGAAGAAATAATTAAATCACTGAAAGAAATCAAAGAGACAGAGTTGAAGGAACTAAAAGAAAAAGAGGAAAATACAAGCAGACAGGTGAAGGAAGTAAACAAAACAACTCAAGACCTGAAGATAGAACTAGAAAAATTAAAGAAAACACAAATGGAGGAAATAATGGAGAGGAAAAATTTAGGGAAGAAAACAGGAACTACAGAGGTAAGCATAACCAACAGAATACAAGAAATGGAAGAAAGAATCTCAGGTGTAGAAGATACAATGGAAGAAATCGATGTATCTGTCAAAGAAAATGTTAAATCCAAAAAATTCCTGACACAGACCGTCCAAGAAATTCAAGACAATATGAAAAGACAAAACCTAAGAATAATAGGAATAGAGGAAAAAGAAGACTCCCTTCTCCAAGGCCCAGAAAATATTTTCAACAAAATCATTGAAGAAAATTTCCCCAAGTTAAAGGAGAAGCCAATAAGGATACATGAGGCCTACAGAACACCCAACAAATTTGACCAGAAAAGAAAATCCTCCCGCCACATAATAATCAAAACAGGAAGTATACAGAACAAAGAAAAAATACTAAAAGCTGCAAGGGAAAAAGGCCAAGTAACATATAATGGCAAACCCATTAGAATCACACCTGACTTTTCAACAGAAACTATGAAAGCCAGAAGGGCCTGGACAGATATCATGCAGACCCTAAGAGAACACAGATGTCAACCCAGGCTACTATACCCTGCAAAACTCTGAGTCCTCATAGACGGAGAAAACAAGATATTCAATGACAAAAACAAATTTTAACAATACCTACACACAAATCCAGCATTACAGAAGACACTGGAAGGGAAAATACAACCCAAGAAAATTAGCTTCTGTCAAGAAAACACAGGAAATAATTAACCTTACTACAGCAAAACAAAAAGCAACCAAGCACACAAACTTATGAACACAGCCAACATCAAAATCAAAGGATCTAACAGCCACTGGTCATTAATCTTTCTCAACATCAATGGACTCAACTCTCCAGTAAAAAGACACAGATTAACAGAATGGATACGTAAACAAAACCCAGCAATCTGTTGCATACAAGAAACACACCTAAGACACAAAGATAGACATTACCTGAGGGTAAAAGGTTGGAAGATGACTTTCCAAGCAAATGGACCCAAGAAACAAGCAGGAGTAGCCATTCTAATATCTGATAAAATAGACTTTCAACCAAAATTAATAAAAAGAGATGAGGAAGGACACTTCATACACATCAAGGGAAAATTCCACCAGGAAGACATCACAATCCTGAACATCTATGCCCCAAATACAAGAGCACCCACATTTGTAAAAGAAACATTGATAACATTTAAACCACATATAGATCCCCACACATTAATAGTGGGAGACTTCAACACCCCACTCTCAACAAAGGACAGGTCAACAAAACAGAAATTAAACAAAGAAACAATATCTCTGACAGAGGTCATGAATCAAATGGACCTCACAGACATCTACAGAACTTTACACCCAAACACAAAAGAATTTACCTTCTTCTCAGCACCTCATGGAACCTTCTCCAAAATAGACCATATAGTTGGTCACAAAGCAAGCCTCAACAGATACAA
This sequence comes from Psammomys obesus, assembly GCF_907164565.1. Lineage (NCBI taxonomy): Eukaryota > Metazoa > Chordata > Mammalia > Rodentia > Muridae > Psammomys > Psammomys obesus. The sequence continues at coordinate 3,491 of NW_026586013.1, read as the reverse complement.
GAAGACTGAAATAATCCCTTGTATCCTGTCTGATCACCATGGAATAAAGCTGGACTTCAACAACAACAGAAATAGCAAAAAGCCTACACACTCATGGAAACTGAACAACTTGTTACTAAATGACAGCTGGGTCAGGGAAGAAATAAAGACAGAAATTAAAGCCTTTCTAGAACTCAATGAAAATGAAGACACAACATACCCTAACTTGTGGGACACAATGAAAGCAGTGCTAAGAGGAAAGTTCATAGCACTAAGTGCCTTCAAGAAGAAAGTCGAGACAGCTCATTCAAGCAACTTAATGGCCCACTTAAAAACCCTAGAAAAAGAAGAAGCAGACACACCAAAAAGGAGTAGACGGCTGGAAATAATCAAACTCAGGGCTGAAATCAATCAATTAGAAACAAATAAAACAATTCAAAGAATCAATGAAACCAAGAGCTGGTTCTTTGAGAAAATCAACAAGATCGACAAACCCTTAGCCAAGCTAACTAAAAGGCAGAGGGACACCACCCAAAACAACAAAATCAGAAATGAAAAGGGGGACATAACTACAGACACTGAGGAAATCCAAACAATCATTAGGACTTACTTCAAAAGTCTATATGCCACAAAATTTGAAAATCTAAATGAAATGGACAATTTTCTTGATCGATTTGACTCACCAAAGCTGAATCAGGACCAGGTAAATCAACTAAATAGTCCTATATCCCCCAAAGAAATAGAAGCAGTCATCAAAAGTCTCCCATCCAAAAAAAGCCCAGGACCAGATGGCTTCAGCGCAGAATTCTACCAGACCTTCAAAGAAGAGCTAACTCCAATTCTCTTCAAACTATTCCACAAAATAGAAACAGAAGGAACATTACCAAACTCATTCTATGAAGCCACGGTCACATTGGTACCTAAACCTCACAAAGACTCAACAAAGAAAGAGAATTTCAGGCCAATCTCCCTTATGAACATTGATGCAAAAATACTTAACAAAATACTTGCAAACCGGATCCAAGAACACATCAAAGATATTATCCACTATGACCAAGTAGGCTTCATCCCAGGTATGCAGGGGTGGTTCAATATACGGAAATCCATCAATGTGATTCACCATATTAACAAACTGAAAGAAAAAAAACCACATGATAATCTCCATAGATGCTGAAAAAGCATTTGACAAAATCCAACATCCATTCATGTTTAAAGTACTGGAGAGATCAGGGATACAAGGCACATATTTAAACATAGTAAAGGCGATATACAGCAAGCCTATAGCCAACATCAAACTTAATGGAGAGAAACTTAAACAATCCCTCTGAAATCAGGGACAAGACAAGGCTGCCCACTGTCTCCATATCTCTTCAACATGGTGCTGGAAGTCCTTGCTAGAGCAATAAGACAGTCGAAGGAGATCAAGGGGATAGAGATGGGAAAGGAAGAAGTCAAATTATCACTATTTGCAGATGACATGATAGTATATATGAGTGACCCCAAAAACTCTACCAGGGAACTCCTACAGCTGATAAACACCTTCAGCAAAGTGGCCGGATACAAAATTAACTCAAAAAAATCAGTAGCACTCCTGTATACAAAAGACAAAAGGGCTGAGAAAGAAATTAGAGAAACAACACCCTTCACAATAGCCACAAATGACATAAAGTACCTTGGCGTAACCCTAACCAAGCAAGTCAAAGACTTGTATGAAAAAAATTTCAAGTCTCTGAAGAAAGAATTAGAGGAAGATATGAGAAGATGGAAAGATCTCCCATGCTCATGGCTTGGCAGGATTAACATAGTAAAAATGGCCATCTTACCAAAAGCAATCTACAGATTTAATGCAATTCCCATCAAATTGCCAACACAATTCTTTACAGACCTGGAAAGAAAAATTCTCAACTTCGTATGGAATAACAAGAAACCGAGAATTGCTAAAACAATCCTCTACAATAAAAGATCTTCTGGAGGTATCTCCATCCCTGATCTCAAGCTGTACTATAGAGCAACAGTTATAAAAACTGCATGGTACTGGCATAGAAACGGAATGGTGGATCAATGGAATTGAACAGAAGACCCGGAAATAAACCCACACACTTACGGACACCTGATTTTTGACAAAGATGCCAAAACCATACAATGGAAAAAAGATAGCATAGCATCTTTAACAAATGGTGCTGGTCCAACTGGATGTCTACATGTAGAAAAATGAAAATAGATCCATACTTATCACCCTGCACAAAACTGAAGTCCAAGTGGATCAAAGACCTCAACATAAAACCAGACACATTAAATCAGCTAGAAAAAAAAAGTGGGGAATACCCTAGAACTCATTGGTACAGGAGAAAACTTCCTGAACAGAACACCAACAGCACAGGCTCTAAGAGCAACAATCAATAAATGGGACCGCATGAAATTGAAAAGCTTCTGTAAAGCAAAGGGCACTGTCATCAAAACAAAGCGACTGCCTACAGATTGGGAAAGAATCATCACCAACCCTCTATCTGACAGAGGACTCATATCCAATATATATAAAGAACTAAACAAGCTGAAAAGCAACAAACCAAGTAATCCACTTAAAAATGGGGAACCGAGCTAAAGAGAGAATTCTCTGCAGAGGATTATCGAATGGCAGAGAAGCACGTAAAGAAATGCTCAACCTCATTAGCCATTAGGGAAATGCAAATCAAAACAACCCTGAGATTTCCCCTTACACCCATCGGAATGGCCAAGATGAAAATCTCAAGGGACAACACATGCTGGAGAGGTTGTGGAGAAAGGGGAACCCTTCTCCACTGCTGGTGGGAATGTAAACTGGTACAACCACTCTGGAAATCAATCTGGCGCTTTCTCAGAAAACTAGGAATAGCGCTTCCTCAAGATCCAGCCATACCACTCCTAGGCATATACCCCAAAGAGGCGCAAGTACACAACAAGGACATTTGTTCAACCATGTTTGTAGCAGCTTTATTTGTAATAGCCAGAAGCTGGAAACAACCCAGATGCCCCTCAACTGAAGAATGGATGCAGAAACTGTGGTACATCTATGCAATGGAGTATTACTCAGCAATGAAAAATAAGGAAATCATGAAATTTGCAGTTAAATGGTGGGACCTGGAAAGGATCATCCTGAGTGAGTTGACCCAGAAGCAAAAAGACACTCACGGTATATACTCACTCATATAAACATACAATATAGAATAAACCCACTAAAAGCTGTACATCTAAACAAACTAAGCAAAAGAGAGGACCCTAACTAAAATGTTCAATCCCCATCCTGAAAGGCAAAGAGGATGGACATCAGAAGAAAACGAAATAGGAAACAACCTCGGAACCCGCTACAGAGGGCCTCTGAAAGCCAGAAGAAAACAGGAAACAACCTTGAAACCTGCCACAGAGGGCCTCTGAAAGCTTCTGCAGTATAGACTGTCAAAGTAGATGCTGAGCCTGATGGCCAACTGATGGGCAGAGTGAATGGAATTTTATGTAAGAAGTGGGAAATAGTAAGA
>NW_026586012.1:0-1103 GCF_907164565.1 Psammomys obesus | reverse complement strand
AGGAGGACCTCCACTAACAGTGGAATGGGGAAGGGGTACAGGAGGACAAGAGGGAGAGAGGTAGGGATTGGGAGGGGCTGAGATAGGGGCTACAGCTGGGATACAAAGAAAATAATTTGTAATAAATAAAAAATTAAAAAAATAATATACTGTTCTAGATATAAATATTATTAATAATTGAGTATTTATGCGTAAGACCTTAGTGATCATCTAAACAGAAATCCTAACAAGACAGTCATGTCTGTGATTATAAAAGCTGTTGGCAGCAAAACTCTTACTGAGATGTAGGCAGGTTGGTTGGAGAATAAATGAATAAAGGAGAAAAAGAAAAGTGAAGGAAGGTTATTCAGGATACACACTGGCTTTTCCAGCATCTTGTAACTTAAGAAAAAAAAAAAAACAGAATTCTTTAAGAACCTAAAATGTGTAGAATTCATATTTTTCAAGGATGAAGTGTTTTTGTTTGGGGGAGGGTTTTAGAGACTTCCATTTTAGTTTCATTTGGTTTTTGTGGGTTTAGTTTTATTTTACATTCCATACTTGTTTCAAAGTCAAGATCTTCCCCCTTCAGTTTTCTGAATGGTTTAGAGGCTGGCACACCTACAGCAGCTAGGTCTGTGGGCTCACAGGGGTATATGCCTATAACAGCTATGTCTGTGAAACATTGGCATTTTTAGTATTAGATTTATGAGAACATAACCTAAAGCAATAAGATATCAACTTGTCAACCCAATTTTATGTGTATATTTGATTTAAGCTTCTGTTTCTTTTTTAGTTTAAATCTTAATAGGCCCATTAAAGAATTTAACATTTTTAATAACTACAGTTTTGTCATATTTATAAATTTGATACAGTGGATTTATGAAAGTTACTTAAGTATTCAAATGTTTTAAGTCAGACAATTATAATACTTAAAAAGAAATTTAACCTATTAAACTCATAGAAGCAGCTTAAAAGGAACTTGTCCAAATGTGTAAATGGGACCAAACATTAACCAAAGTCCCCTTAAAATGGTCCTTGTGTTTTGCGTGACTTAGGAAAAACATTTATAACTTAATTTAAAAGCTTCAGGATATTCAAGTTTAACTCTATATCTAATAAAA
>NW_026586011.1:0-1077 GCF_907164565.1 Psammomys obesus | reverse complement strand
TGCCTGAAAATTTCATGGTTTCCTTTTTTTTTTTTTTTTTTTTTTTTACTACCAGAGTAGAATTCCATTGTGTAAATATACCACAATTTCTATTCTGGCTATTATGTATATAGATACTATGAACATAGCTGAGCAAATATCTTTCTTGAATGGTGGAGCATCTTTTTGATATATGCCAAGGAATGGTATAGCTGGGTCTTGAAGTAACACTATTTCCAATTGTCTGAGAAAGCATCAGATTGATTTTTAAAGTGGTTGTATAAGTTTGCACTCCCACCAGCAATGGTGGATTGTTCCTTTTTCTCCACATTCTCACTAGCTTGCTGTCACTTCAGCTTTTGACCTTAGCCATGATGGGTTTAATATGGAATGTCATTTGCATTTCCATAATGACTATAGATATTGAGCATTTAATGTCCACCATTTTATATTCCTCTGTGGAGAATTCTCTGTTTAGTTCTGTACCCCAGTTTTAAAGTGGATTATTTGGATTGTTGGAATTTTAATTTCTTTAACTCTTTATATATCTTGTTTATTAGCCCTCTCTGTTGTATGAAAGGTTGGTGAAGATCTTTTGTCAGGCTGTGGCTGTCATTTTGTTCTATTGACAGAGTTCTTTGCTTCATAGAAGCTTTTTGTTTCATGAGATCCTATTCATTAATTCTTGATCTTAGAGCATGTGTTCTTGCTGTTCTGTTGAGGAAGTTACCTTCTATGCCAATGAGATTGAGGATATTTCCCACTTTTTTTTCTAACAGATTTAATGTATCTGGTTTTATGTTGAGGTCTTTGAACAACTTGGACTGCAGTTTAGTGCAGGGTGATAAATATGGATCTATTTTCATTTTTCCACATGTGAAATTCAGGTTAGACCAGCACCATTTGTTGAAGATGCTCTCCTTTTTTCCATTGCATGGTTTTGGCTCCTTTGTCAAAAATCAAGTGGCCATAGGTGTGTGGGTTTATTTATGGGTCTTCCCTTCAATTCCATTGATCCACTGATTATTTTTATTACAGTACCATGCAGTTGTTTTTTTTTTTTTTTACTATTGATTTATAATAGAGCTTGAGATGAAG
>NW_026586010.1:0-9062 GCF_907164565.1 Psammomys obesus | reverse complement strand
TTAACCTGTAACATGGCCACCAGGCTATGTGACTGTCTCAAGGGTAGCAGAAGTTGGTATCGAAAGACTATGTGCACCAGGACTTGCAAGCCCAGAGCAGGGAGGAAGAAGCCCAACTCTTGCTGGTCTCAAAATTTTGGGGGTTTGGACACATCTCAGCCTCAATCTTGCTCCAGCATGTCTCCCCCAGTCATATGGCTTTTCAGTCCCACAGTCTGGGGACCATGTTGACAGGGGGAAGTTGGTAAATTGTACTGAGTGGCCACTGCTGGCACTTGAAGCCATGATCATGTCCTGACCCTGGCTTCCGTGAGGCTCATCTCTGGGTCCATGGCCTGTTACAGCTAGGGTCTGTGTCAACCCCCATGGCCTGAGTTACCACCAAAGGACATGTGAATGTCTGTGGTCTGGGGCGCCACCTGAGATCATGTGGATGTCTGAAGGCCGTGCTGCTGCCAGGGGACAGACTTATGTGAGGGGCCTGCACTGCCACCTCAGGCCATGGTGACCTTGCCCCATGCTACTGCAGGGTCTATGTTTGGTTCCATTGGCCCTATTGCCAATGTGTGTTGACACAGCCATTGTGTGTGTTGACGCCCAATGCCCATGCTAATGCCAAAGGTCATGTGAATGCCCTTGGTGTGGTTTGCCAACATAGGCCATATTGATGCCAAAGCACTGTACTGAGCTGAACCTGCTCCTCCATGACCACCACAACCCAGGAGTGTTGTAGGATATTTCATCTCATTGTGAATCCAAGATTATGAGTTGTAAAATAACTCTTTCTAGTTATACAGTGGCTCAGTCTTAGCACACACCTTTAATCCAAAAACTTTATTTAGTGTAAACAAGTCATTGTGGTTTTGACTCAACCTCAGCACACAGCTTTAATCAAGCCTAAAGGAAGAGCTAAATGAAGTCAAGCCTAGGTGAAGAGGCAGAGCAGAAAACTAGCTGACAGGGTTTAAACAGAAAGGACAGACATTGAGTTAAGGGTATTTAAGACAGTGTGGAGAAGAAGAAAGAGGTTTTGGCTTTTTCCTTCTGGGATGTTAGCTGAGTAGGAAGATCAGCTGTGTGCTTTCTCTGTCTCTCTGACTTAGTAAGTTTTTGCATCAGTATCTGGCTGCTGGGTCTTCATTGGTAAAATTAAATGATTAGGATTTTACAGATTTATAACAACACAGGAGTCCTGGCCCTATGGTGTGACCAAAGCTAGTCCTGACTCTCACCAACTGCTGCAATCAGTAGAACTGGCACTGTCCCTACCCTGGGAGTGCAGGAGAGCTGGCCCTGATAATATAGGTGTGGAAGAGCATGCTGTGACTTTGATAAAGAAGCAGAATACACTTGCATGGGTTATGTATCTCATCTTAATAGATATGTTTACCTACCAAATTCTCATATCTTTTCAGATCTGTTTCACAATCTTTCTCTTTTCTCCTTTCTATCTTTATCAATTCCTTCTTCTTTCTTTCCTTCCTTGTTTTCTTTCTTCTTTGCAGAGATAGAAACTCACTACATTACCCATTGGCCTTAAATTTCTAGGCTACAATGATTCTCCTGCATCAGCCTTTTAAAGAAGAATTACACACATGAACTATCATGCCCAGCTCTATTTCCCTGCTTTAAAAAGATAATGTTTGCACTTTAGTTTTCAGTTATTTCATGTTTATTTTGCTGATCATGTAGGTGCATTCACATGATGGATCTTCTTCAGAACTTCTTAAGAATTTTGTCTCTGAGCTTTTGAGCATGGTCTTGTCTGTCTGTGCAAAAGTTCATCACTTTCAGAAACTCTTGACTCAACTTTTCTCTGAAGGTTACTATTGAGTCACAGCTGTGTTAGACTTACTGATTTGCAGTACTGATGCAAAAACAGAATTCTCATTTCAGCAGGGATAGAGATTGTTTAGTCTGGAGCCATGTAAGATTGGCCATGGCTCTGAAACACAGACTTAGGCTACCCAGAAATCCATACTCCAATGTGGAAACAGTTTATAGTAGCAGCACCAAATCAAACCACTTATCAAATACACTGATCAGAACATTAGATAGAAGGATTAAAACAAAGCAGAGACACCTCTGCTGCAGATTGAATGTTTTCTGACAGTATTTCTAGATTTTTGGTTGGCTGTAAATCTGTTACTCTGCAAATCTCAAATCAAGTATCCAATGGCCACAAAGCTGACAGACTAGGCACAGAAGACTATTTTAAGTGTCTATTAAGAGGGTACAAAATGGCCCAAGATAATTTCACTCTTTACCTGCAACATTCAATCACCCTATAGACACTGACTAATGATGTAAGCAGTTAATTGGCTTTCCAGAAATTTCTGTTATTCTTGAAAAACAAAGGATTCACTTTCAATTCTTCTTATTTTGTATGGAGATATAGTTTTATTATTGCCATTTGAATGTATGAATTCCTCCTTAAAAAAATAAACAGAGGTATGCTGGTGGTGGCACATGCCTTTAATTCCAGCACTTCAGAGACAGAGGCAATCAGATTTCTGAGTTTGAGGACTGCCTGGTCTACAGAGTGAGTTTCAGGACTGCAAAGGTTACACTCTGTCTTGAAACAACAAACAACAGAAAGAAAGAAAATAAAAAGGAAAAGAAAGGAAAGAAAAAAGAAAAGAAAAGGAGAAAAGAAAAATAGTACTGCAGAGGGCCTCTGAAAGACTCAACCTAGCAGTGTATCAAAGCTGATGTCAAGACTCATAACCAAACTTTCAGCACAGTGCAGGGAATCATATGAAAGAAGGGAAAGTTAGTATGACTTGGAGAGGACAGGAGCTCCACAAGGACCAAATATATCTTGGCACAGGGGTCTTATATGAGACTGTATCTCCAATCAAGGACCATGTATGGCTGTAACCTGGAACCCCTGCATGGATGTAGCACATGTTAGCTCAATATCCAAGTGGGTGTCCTAATAAGGGGAACAGGGACTATTTCTGACATGAACTCAATGGCTGGCTCTTTGACCTCCCCCCACCCCGAGGGAGGAGCAGCCTTGCTAGCCCACAGAGGGGACATTGGAACTAGTCCTGAAGATGATAAGCTAGGATCAGATGGAAGGGGAGGAGGACCTCCCCTATCAATGGACTTGGAAAGGAGAAGGGAGGAGATAAGGGAGGGAGGGTAGGGTTGGGAGGGAATGAGAGAGTGAGCTACAGCTGGGATTCAAAGTTAATAAACTGTAACTAATACCAAAAAAAAATAATTAAAAAAAAGAAAAATAGAGTCCTGCTAGCTCAAGATAACCTGGAACTCACTATGTAGACCAAGCCAGGCATGAATTAGCAGAAATCCTTTTGTCTTTGGCTCCTGAGTGCTAGAATTGCATGTGTGTTCCATAAGAACTTTTTTTCCATAATTATTCATAGTTGTGTATTTTAAAAAGCTTTAAAGTACCAAAGGTCAACGCTAACTTCGAAATTCACAGAAAAGTGAAGAAGTTCCAGCAACCCCAAGCATGGCAAGAACCGTCCTGGGCAAGGCAAACATTGCAGACAGGTTTTGCTCCTTTATCCTTTTCCTCTCCTTTGCTAAATGCCATTACATTCCTAACACTACCAGACAAGGTCTATTCCCTTATTTGGAACTGACTCAGTCCTGAACAAAACACCAAAATCAACCAATCAAAATTCATCATTTGGCTTATATGTCCAATCAGGGTTTACCAACTCACCCTAACACAGACTTTCTCCTCTTTTCCCTTAAAAATACACTCCTATATAAATACCCTCTCTTGCTCTCTTGCTTTTCTTCCTTGCTGCTGCTGCTGCTATTTCTGTGGTCTCCCTTTCAGTGCTTCTGTGACTTGGATAAGACTTGGAAAAGCCTACAGGACCCTTAACCCAGGTCTTGCACTCCCCATACTGCTGATACTCATGCACTTCATCCAATATGGCTAAGGTGAGTTTTCCCTAAACACCCATCCCAAATTTTCCTGAAGACATCAAGTGATGACAGTTGAATGTCCCTGCTCTATCATGCAAAAGTGGGGAGAAAGCACCACATATGGCCTTTAGCAGCTATGGTGGATTCCATTTGATCAGTGATAGCACCTCCTGTTCAGCTCAGCTTGCTTGAGTTTTCCTTCAGCTCCATTTCTCTTTCTCTTTGGTTGCCACTCACCCAGAATCTGGTGCCCTTTGCTAACCATCCAAAACTCCTGTCAATGAACTAGAATTTCTCCTTGGACCTCCTGTGCCCTCCTGTTGGTGACAGAGCCTTGTTGATGACCCCTCCCTCATAGAAGCCATTATCTCCACAGGAACCAGGGGTCACAGTTGGCTCTCCACCATGGCTTATGGCCACCAACAGCAAAGGGAACACACTCTCTTCATCCCAAATGGAAACTCTAAAACATATCGAAGAATATTTATGCAACCCAACACTAAAAATATAAACGTTATACTCCCTATAAAAAAATGATAATCTTTACAGTTCTGTGGGCACAAAGGAGAGGAAGGAGATTTACCCCTCCACTCCATGACAGGTCCTCTGCCTCAGCCTATCCCTGACCCTCTCAGCCCTGCCTGTACTGTCTGCTTCTCCTTGATGCCAAACTTTTCCCTTTATTTGTTCTCCTGATGGTCATCCAAAGCTCTGTAGCAGCTCCAAAGAAACACTGTTTGACAGTCAGACACTCCAAAGCTCTGAGGCTGCCCTCTCAGCCAGTCCTGCTACCCCTCACATGACTCCTCCCTGAGGCAAAGTCACCTTTGATTTACAGCTCCAGAAGTCCTCTCCCAAAGCCACTGCTCCAAAAGTGTCCCCTTCTTTCAGCCAAATGCCAGAGCTCTGGTAACTGGCCAAAGCCCCACCTTCTCCCCACAACCTCCAACCTCCCATGTTGGGCTTTTTGAAGCCCTGTACCTGGACTTCTCCCTCTCCCCCTTCCTGCATGTTCCCTGTCTACCACTGCTCCAACAGCCGCCCTGCCCACCACCACTACCCTTAACTGCTGCTCATCTGCTGTTCTGTCCACACTCACAGATGCCAGCCCCACCTCTGCTGTTAGCTGTGACAGCCACCAGCAGCACCTCCTTCTGCAACCCTTCCCTTCATGAAGCCAAGTTCTCCACTTGTGATTACCAAGCAGTTTTTCTGCTACTCCCCTGCAGCTCAAGCTTGCTGTCAGGCCTTGCTATAACAAACTGCCCACTGCCTTTGCCCTCCTCTTCAGCCAAGCTCTCGTGTTAACCCTTTACTGTACTGAACTGCCTTCCCTGTCTTTCTATGAGACAAATCTCCTACAGCAAACACAAGGTCTCAAATCTCTTATATCTTAACTTTGCTCGACACTTCCAAAACTTTCCTCTGTCCTTCTGTCCTTCAGTGGAATTTCATTTTTTTCCCACACTCTTCCTCCTTCCTTAGACTGGACAAACCTACAAAGTTAATCCTAAAATCAAACATACTAGACAGATGGTCCTCAAATTCCTCAGATATCTCCTGAACATAACATTTAAAATGTTCAGCTTCCCATCAGAGAGACATTCATGTCTAACACAAACCCCAGGGGCTCCAAAGAAGATTGACAGGGTATGGAGATGACTCCATCTAGGTTTTTCATGGTACTGTTAACCACCGAGTAAAATTGCCTCATGCCTTGAGCTGTCAGGGCTCAGCTCAAACTGCGAACACTTTCGGAGTTTGTCTTGTGGAAGTAAGGACAGTTCTCCCAAGATCCTCCTCTACAGAAAATATTTTCCCTTAGACCTGGTCTGACAGCCAATGAATTACTCCTTTCTAAAAGAGCAGAAGACCTACCACAGCTGCTGGTCTATCAAGACTGCAGGAGCCCAGGGCAACTGTCCTGGTAATGAAAAATTTCTGTCATTTTAGTTGATGCATAGGCCATCTAGACCACAACTCCTACTATAATTTATCCTTTGCATCCTTTATCTGATGACACTGACTAACCAGCCTAAACCCACAGCAAACACTCTCCAATGGCCCAGGTTCTTACTTCCTATGTCAGATTTCCTCATTTCATTCCTCACTCATTTTACTCTACCCTCTCCCTCACTCATAGCAGAGTACACAGCCAGTCCTCCAGACCCCTCCAAACTCCACCTTTAACTTGCTCCTTCAAAGGCTTTTCCTTGGCCTATGACTTTCTCCTCATTCTCTCATGTCCTCTTCACTTACTAAAAGAGCCATCCTTTCAATAATACTACCTTCTATCCTAGCAACCCCTCCAGGCACTCACTAGAACTGGCCTGCCTTCTGCCTTTCCCCTCAGTATATAGATGACCTCCTCCTTTACAGTCTTTCCCTCTCCAATAGCCAATCTGCCACTGCCTCATTCCTCAATTTTCTCAGCTCCAGGAGTTATGAAATCTCACCTTCAAAACCTCAACTCTGCTCCATCCAAATCATCTATCTTAGATTTTCTCTCACTCCACCCATAAATGTCTTACTTTAAATCACCTTGCCCATCACCACTTCCTACATCTGCCTTGGACCAAACTGCTTTAAACTTCAAATGTTCTTTGTTGGCATACTTTTTGAACACTCTTTTATTTACATTTTTTTATATTTCTTTCTCCCTACTCCACCCCAATCCTTTCCAACACCCCAACACAAGGTAGGAGAGAGAAAGAGTTAATTGTAGAGGGGGCACAATTTCTCTTAGCTGCCTCCTGCTGTTTAGGGTCATTGGATTCCTGAAGCCAGTCCAATCAAGCCTTTCAGGAGCTCTTCAACTTCTTGTCTCACTGCATCAACATCAACCAGGATCCTCAGGGGGAAAGATCCAGCAGCAGCAGGCTTCTTCTTTCTCCTCAGAGCTCCCCAACACTCTGGGCTCTAGCATTTATTTTCTCTCCAGAGTCCTCAGATTTAAACTATCTGCAGCTCCTCTCAGAGCAGGCATGAGGCAAATAGTCTGCTGCTATGGACCATCCTAATCAGTCCCACATCTCACACCTGGGATTAAAACTAAAACATATTTATATCCACAACAGTTCTTTTTTCTGTCCTGGCCCTTTGTCTTCCAGATCTATATATATCTTTCCATCTTTATACTTCCAAAACACATAAACACCAACCTTGGCCTTGTCAACTATCTCTCCAAAACTTTAAACAACACCTTCCACAACTTACCCCTTTGTCTATGCGTTCTTACCTCAGCCTCTCTACTCATCATTAAATCTAACTAAGTCTTGGATTCCCCTTCACAATTAATTCCCATCTACTGTACCTCTCAACCCCTATGTTACAGAGTACTTCAAACCTTTCCACTGCCTCAGATTCTATGCCTTCAATTATATTTCTCCAAAATTTGTCACTTATATTTCTCAGCTGTGAAGATAATAATCACAGCAACAAGACAGCCCATAAAGCTGCCTTTCATCCCTTCCAATCATCCCATTTCCCTCTAGTCTATCCTACTACATAACCAGATGACAACACGCCTAATCTTTAACACAGGACAGCATCTGTTACTTACATTATGTATTTAACTCTAATAATAAGTCCCTTCTATTCTTTATCCAAATGCACTTCATTCTCACCCAGAAGATAAGACAATTGTACAAAACAGAACCTAAATTTTCAAAGTGAAAGTGATGAGGAAATATCTTAAGGTCTGAGAAGATATAAAAGTTTAAGTAAGTTATGAGGATTTGAGAAAGTGATTTTGGGGTCTGAAAAAGTAATATAGGACATAAAATCTTGCTTCACCTACTTCAGATGTCTGTTTTATTTCCCCTTCTTCGTGAGATTCAAGCATCCTCCCTTGGCAGGTCATTGGCTTCTCTGAGTCTGTGGATTGAAGCATGATTTTCCTATACTTGATGGCTAATATCCACTTCTAAGTGAGTACATACCACATGTGTCTTTCTGGATATGGGTTACCTCACCCAGGATGATCTTTTCTAGTTTCATCCATTTGCCAGCAAATTGCATGGTGACTTTGTTTTTTAATAGCTGAGTAGTATTCTATTATGTAAATGTACCACATTTTCTTTATCCATTCTTCTGTTGAGGGATATCTAGGTTTTTTCCAGTTTCTGGTTGTTATAAATAAAGCTGCTATGAACATAGTTGAACAAGTATCCTTTTGGTGTGGTGGAGCATCTTTTGGGCATATGTCCAGGAGTGATATAGCTGTGTCTTGAGGTAGATCTATTCGCAATTTTCTGTGAAACCTCTTGATTGATTTCCCCAGTGGTTGTAAAAGTTTGCAATGGAAGAGTATCCTCTTGCTCCACATTCTCTCCAGCATGAACTGTTCCTTGAGTTTTTTATCTTAGCCATTCTGAGGAGTGTAAGATTTCCATCATAGTCATTTTGATTTGTATTTCCCTGATGACTAAAGGTGTTGAACATTTCTATAAGTGCTTCTTGACCATTAGAGAGTCCCCTGTTGAGAATTCTTTGTTTAGATCTACCCCATTTTTTAAATTGGGTTATTTGGTTTACTAATGTCTAATTTCTTGAGTTCTTTATATATTTTGGATATCTGCCCTCTGTAGGATGTAGGATTGTTGAAGATATTTTTATTCTGATGGCTGCCATTTTGTCCTATTGGCATTGTCCTTTGCCTTACAGAAGCTTTTCAGTTTCATGAGGTCCCATACCCCCTGGTAAACAATAGACCCAGCTCAAAGAGTTTTGTGGAAGAGTGAGAGGAAGGATTGAAGGAGCTAGAAGGATAAAGTACACCACAAGAAGACCTGCAGAGTCAACTACCCTAGGCCCATGGTGCCTCACAGAGACTGAACCACCAACCAATGAGCATGCATGGGTTAGACCTAGGCCCCAACACAAATTTAGTAGATGTGCAGCTTGGCCACGTTATGGGTCCCTTAACAATGGGAGTAGAGGCTGTCGCTGACTCTGTTGCCTCCCTTTGGACCCCTTTTTCTCTAGCTGGGCTGCCTTGTCTGGCCTCAATGAAAGGGGATGCACTTAGTCCTGTTGAGACTTGAGGTATCAGGTTGGGTTTGAACCCCTCGGGGGGGGCTCCCATTCTCTGAGAAGAAAGAATGGGGAAAACTGTGGGGAAGGGATGTGAGGGTGAGACTGGGAGGAGAGGA
>NW_026586009.1:0-6922 GCF_907164565.1 Psammomys obesus | reverse complement strand
AGGCTCTTCCCTGCCGGGAGATGTCGACTCTTAGAACAAACAGGACATTTTGTTGCTGTGCTCTTCTGGCCTGCGGTTTTAGAGCTGACTGTGGCCATGATCCTGCAAACTTGTGTGGTTGGAATGCGCTAAGTGTCCACTAGAGGGCGCAGGGTGCTCTGTGCCCTAGAAGACTGCCTTGGCCTTTCCAAATCCATAGATCCAGGCTTCAGGTAGTCTTTTCTGCTAGCTCACCTCATGTTAATGGCTGTCAGTGGATGCATGTTTTAAAAGAACAATCAGAGATTAATTTTTCTAGTGTTCAGTGTGGACATTCATTCAAGGTTGGACTCAAAATTCTCATGTAAAGCCCCCAAATGGGCACTGACTGAGCCAAAAGCCTGGAGCCAGCGCTTACCACCTGCTCTTTTGCAAGGACCAAGGGACTAGGAATACCCCAGACTCAGCTGTGGCCCTTTCACACCAGGCCTTTGTTTTACTGCTTATTCCCCATTCTACCACTCTGACCTCTGAACCCTGATGTTGGGGAGCTGGGTTTAAATGAGAAATCACCTGTGTTTCCTGGTCTGCCCCAAGGACTCTGAGCGAGGAGCAAACTCTTGCTTTAGGTGACTTGGCTCAACGTGCATGGAAGGGAGGCAGTCCCCATCTTTTGTCCAGGGGACAAAGAGGTCCCCAAATGTCCATCTGGGATCCTGCATTGTGTGTAACTTACCCAGATGTTGGGGGGAACACAGCCTCAGCTGGAGGATACCTTTGTTATCAGGGAAAAGGTGGGTTACCTTGAATCCATGTTCTCACTAATAAAATGATTAGAAAACAGACTGGGAACAAAGCTTGAGGACAATTTTATTCAAGTTTGGGAGAAAACGAAAGAAGGGCAAAGCTGAAATTACCAGCTGTAAGGTTATGGGACAAACTCATTAAATAAAGACGATTAGGCATACGACAGATCTTATATATGAAAGAGGTTTATTAGGTGGATATGGACAGAGAGAAAGGAGACCAGGACATGATGGGGGAAAGAAAGAGAGAGGGGAGAACGAGAGAGAAAGGAAAAAAGAGAGAAGGGGAAAGAGAGAGGGGGCACCCGGATAGAGAAAGGACCAAGAGAGTGACCACGTGTCAGGTTACCCTTTTAAGGGGCAAGGTAACCATGCCTTCCAGGTGTGGCCACCTGCCCAGTGACACATGATGACATCATAAGTTACTAGACAACCCAGAAACAGGTTTCATTCCAACATCTTAACATTCCTTCCTTTTTCTAAAATTAAAATTGAAGAACTTGAGCTGCTTTTTATATAAGGTAAGTTAAAATGTATAAATTTAGGTACGTCGGACATGACTCTTGTTTGTCATGCAAGGGGTTGAGAGACAAAGAAAAAATTATAACAACAAATTGGTCAGATTACATGGTAAAGAGGAGGAAGAGAAGCCTCTGCCCTGGAAAATTTAGGGTAGAGGGTTGTCAGTTGAGAGTGGCCAGCCATGCAAGGCAGTAGGTAGAGACTGGGGAATGCTGGGAGAACCTGGAGCTGCTTGTCTTGGACCTGAAGCACACCATTTCAGCCTTTTGTTAAGTATCAGTGAATAAGGAACATAGATTCTCTTCTGGCTACTTCCTGTTGAAACTGGGGACTCTGAAGGGAGGTCAAAAGGCTGAAATGCTGGCCAACTCCAGGAAAACAGGCTGTTTTGATGCTGTCCAGGGTCTGCAAGAACATCCATGGCTGGGAGGGAAAGCGCAGGTCCAGCTTGTTGGAAGTCTGTGAGGTCAGACTCCAACACTTATGGTAGCTGCTTTGGTGCTGTTGTGGCTGTAAGAAACATCTGTGTCGGGCAGGACACTGAAACACATATATAAGCAGAAGTTAAAGTTAAGTAGGTTATGGAGAAAATTCTTTAGCTATGCATTGAAAACTTCTGGGAGAGCAAACAGATGTGGAAGGTTTGGATCAATGAGACTTGAACATGGGAATCTCCGTTTACCTGGTGGGGGACCTTTATTGACCCAATCATTGGCAATAATTAAATATTGCTCTGGATCTGTCATTGGGGTGAGGTTTGGTTACAGAAGTGTGTAAACTTACAGACCCTAGTGCTAGCAGGCACTAGGGGTAGAAACCTGAAATTCTCCAGAAGACATCCCAGAGGAGAATCTGGAGCAAGGGGTGTCTGGAAGTTTCACATTGGGAGGCAGAGAAGCCAGTGACTTTCCAAAGGCATCCCAAAGGCAAGGTGTGACCCAAATCAGAGGTCCTTCCTGATCCATAGCTCCTCAGCTTTTGGCCAGAGACCGGGGTGTGGATGCCTGGGAGACACAACCCAAGAACATGATGATCCCCCTCCGCTAGGACTTCCCATGAGTGAGAAAGGGGGAGAACAGATCATATGTGAGTGGGAGGCTCCCCCAAGGGAAAGTGAGGCCCTAAAATGGAGGTCAGCAGAGAGGGTCAAACATAGCCAGTTAAGAGTATGGCTGAGGGGCAGTTCCTCTGTCTCAAAAGGTAGTATGAAGTTGTCGGAGCTCAGTGGTCAAGCTTCCTCTACCTAGAGAGGCATTTTATGCTGATAAATGATTTGAACTCACTAATGTAGTGGCTGGCCAATGAGGAGAGCTCATCAATCCAACCAGTGTTGCATGCAGCAGATAGCAATCTGGTAGCCAGGAAAAGGGAGTCCCAAAACCAGGGAAAGGGGAGGAATCCCACCTTCTCAGATAGGTAGCAAGTGCAGTACTTATCTGAAGCCCAATTGACCTGAGAGGTGGTTTTAGGTGATTTTTTTGCAGCTCACAAGATTTACTCTTAAGTTTTACACAGGGGATAAAACTTTAGACATGTTAGAATCACAATTGTAATCTGCACTGAAATATACATTATAGAAAAAGCAGTGGACATACGCATTTGTGTTAACAGTATAAGCATTCCTCAAGGTGAGCTCTGAAAAGGCAGAAGCCTTTCATGTAGAGAGGACAAAAGCTCACTTGATCTTAACCATTAGTATAAGGACATATTATGGAGACTTACAGTCTTGAGCTTAGAACCATAATAGTACGTGATATAGTGGAACATTTTGTATTAGTTTTAGATTAATTTATTAGAGCTCTATTGATAAAGGTCAAAGGTCTGGACAGTCAGTATAACAGTAGTCTAGGAACAGGAGAAACTATTAAGCAGTTTTACCTATTTAGGATATCTTAAATCACCTTAGACCTTGCAACCTTTATAACTTGCATTTGTCAACCTTAAAACACTTTCTTAGACCTTCAAACATTGATAACATGCATTTACAAACCTTAAGACACATTCTTAGAGCCTCAAACATGTATAACTTGTGTTTACCAACCTTAAAACACTTTTTTAAGACTCTCATATATGTATAACTTGTCTCTACCAACTTTAAGACACTTTCTCAGACCCTCAAAAATTTTTAGGCCTTTGTATATGAGACATAGTTGAGACTGCTGTGAACATTTATTGTCCTTTAGCTAAATAAAGGAATGGTAAAAGATTACATTTAGGCCTGTTTTTTGAGTCTGGCAACAAGGCATATTGTGTCTAGGCCTGACAATAGCAGCTCTACTACTTAGGCGTAAGGACTAGTCTCCTGCATATGAAGAGAACTGAAAAGGCATCTCAAGTTTTCCAAGACAGATGTTGTCAAACATGTCTGTGGGACCACAGTGTGAGGCCAAAACACACCTGTAATATTACTCTGGGTTGGTCGAGAGTGGTGGAGGTCACTGAGTCAAGGATCCATAAATTTGTCCTCCACCAGGCCAAAGAGCTTGAAGGATGGAAATGTCTGTGGCTCTTGCGTTGAACCTCCATTGCTTGGCATAGAGGACAAAGGTGCATGGGAGCATTTTGACTTTCAGAGGCCATTCTGCCAGCAGGAAGTGTGTGACTTGCTGAGGCAGCAGTAGCACCAGTGTTTCCTTTCTGCATTTGAAACAGTCACCTGGTGGAACTGACTTTTGGCTATACCCTGGCGGGATAGTGCATTGTGGACCTCCTGTCTTTTGTGCAGGAATGTCAGCAGCCTCAGAGCAGCAGCCATGGTCTGAAGCATAGTTATTGCTCTGGATGATCCAATTTGGAAGGTCATTGTTTTTACCAACTCTTATATGGTGACTCAATGACCACCCTCGGCTGTTTAATAAAAATTACAGTGAGAGCATGTTTGCATCTGTAGGACTATAAATATATATTTGGATATATATGAGATGACTACTAACTTGTATTTTTTAACCACTGAATATTACGACTTAAGGGTTTGTTCTTGTTAAATTAGAAACTTAAAAGTCACAAATATAGTCCATTAAAATAAGAGCACAAGAGTTTTTTGTTTGGTTTAGTATATAAAAGTTTATAGCTTATAGAAGTCTAAGGCTATACTATAGATTAATAATACCATTTTTGAAAAAGAAGAGCAAGCATATTTTTACCTTTTGATAGTAGATATACAGCAGAATGACCCAGTTTTAACATAAATACCTCTAAAATTAGTAGATCTTAATTTAGAATATTGGCAAAATACTCTATGTAGTAACCAACCTGAGTTATGAGTTTTAAAACCAACAACTCATCAGAACAGTATAAAGCAATTTTAAGATTATACTTGAATTTATTAAAGCAAACCTATTATTAGAAAGCCTAGTGGTGAATTTTGATCACAGGCAGCAAATGGCAAAAGAAACAGTAACAGCATTTATTAATTTAGGAACTGAAAAGACATAGGTGGTTAGATATACATTTTAAACCAACTTAATCTGAATAGATATTTCTAACTTTAAAATTTTATTATCATGCAAAATTTATTTTGAACCAGGTTGAATAATAGATAGTAAAACATAACTTTGAATTTTTATAAAAATCCATAAAAAATTGAAATAGGCATGTTGTTGTGACCTAGTCTAAAAGATAAAATAAACAGTTAGTTATGATTACAGAAGCCTTGGAAATGTAAACCCAATGAGCACATTATATAAATATTTAAGAATTTAATGCACTTAAATACATATATTGAATTTTAAGAGCAGAGTGTGCAGAAATCAGGATGAAAAAATTTTTTAAAGCTTGGAAACATCACCTTAGTGTAGTCAGAATTTTTAAAAGCCAGAGTACAATCGTGGAGCTAGGAACAAAATCGGCTTGGTGGCAGAGGGGCAAGCACATGGCAAGATGGAGCAAAATTGCCCTGAGTTAAAATGGCGGTGACGCCACATGGAATCATAGTGTGGAGCCATTGTGAAGCTATAGTTCCGCCCATTTCCTCCCAAAACCAACATGGCTTCGGAAATATCACGGGAGATTGAAAATCTCATTTAAGGGAGCTCGGGCAGCCGTGCGTGGTGTTTAGAGATTTCTTACCTAAAGTAGCACGCCAAATTTTCCCAAGCCAATTATAGCAAGGTGTGAGTCTCCAGGGCTCAGCGCAAACTCAAACTCGGTCCCTGTGGCTCACACCCGGAGACCCCTGCACAGCTCCGACCACCGCTGACCCTCTGCTCTTCTCATCCAAGCATCGAGGGAGAGGGGGCCAGATGCCACCACCACTGGGGAGTCTGCCCAGCCCACCACACGTATTCGGGTCCCCAGCAGTGTTCACACCTCGGGCTGCAGACAGCCGGGTCATACACATGGGCACCCAAGTCTAAGGAAAGCAGAGGTACCCTAGGAAACTCAGGAAAGGAAGCCTGCTCAGCCTGCCAGTAAGATAGTTGGGGAAAAGTAAAGGTTTTAAAGCATAGGTAGAGTAGAGAGCGATCTGTCACACAAAATCATCTTGTCCCAGAGGGGTTCAAAAGTGTCTGGCAAGGCCATGGGAGCCAACCCAGCCGAAACACCAAATGTAAGGTTATGGGACACACTAATTAAATAAAGACAATTAGGTGTACGACAGATCTTATATATAAAAGAGGTTTATTAGGTTGATATGGAGAAAGAGAGAGAAGGGAGAGCAGGGAGAGTAAGACATGATAGGGGAAAGAGAGAGAGGGAAGAGAGAGAAAGCAAAAGAGAGGGAAGAGGAAAGAAAGAGAGGGCACCCCAATAGAGAAAGGACCAGGGAGAGCAAGGACCAAGAGGGGCCAAGAGAGAAAGGACCAAGAAAGCGACCACATGTCAGGTTCTCCTTTTAAGGGGCAAGGAAACCAGGTGTGGCCACCTGGCCGACAACACATGATGATATCATAAGTTGATAGGCAACCCAGAAACAGGTTTTGTTCCAAAATCCTAACACCAGCAGCTTCCAGAAGGGGCATCATGGAGAAAAGGCCCATGCCCTTAAAGAAACAGGAAGCCCAGAGTGTCAGGAAAAGCATGATTCTGCTTTGGCTGGCATCTAAAGGGGAAGGAAAGGGAAGCTGCTCCTGTGTGAGTCCCAGGGTCTGAGTTCAAAGGGAATCCCGTTCCAGGCTCTTGAATCCCAGGCCACATGCTTAGAAACAGACTGTATAAGAACAGGAACATATGCTCAAGGATTCAAGTGAGCCAGTTGGTTGGGGAAAGAGCCCCCAAGGCTTCTGGGTATCCTGTATGGACCTTACAGAGCTCACACTGCTTCAGCGTGTATCAGAGAGCTCTCCACATGTGAACTGTTGCCTAAAGTCCGGGTGTGGAACATCTTCCAGTTTTCCTCTTCCCAGTGGTTTCTTTATGTTCATCCCAAGATCTCTGGGATCACAGAGCCACACCCCAGGTCCTCCCAGCCCCTTGCTGGCCACAGTGGAGTGGTCATACACAGCCCCCCTTGGCGGGCCTGTGACCTCCACTGAGACCTTTGTCGGGGTGATTCATGCATCTCCAGAGCATCGTGTTGGCTTGTATCTTGAGGCTACGGAGTGGTGCATTCCTTGTCTTCCAGATAGAGACAGGGAGGACTATTTGGGATGAGGAGGGAGTGGAGATGATCTTTG
>NW_026586008.1:0-1176 GCF_907164565.1 Psammomys obesus | reverse complement strand
ATTCACTTAAATTAATTTTGAAACACAGCCAACTTCTTAGATAATAACTGTTAGATAAAAATTGGTCTATCACTGTTATTAATTTTATAAGATTTAATGAAAGTGAAAAAATGGTTTACTTAAAAATTTGACCACTCTTCTTCAAAGGTACATAATCTCAACTGCCTTTTCCTCCCCACATTGGCCCAACTTATAAATCTTCAGAAGACTTAAGAACGAAGAAAAGGAATTGGGAACAACAGAGTTTAACCAACACCACTGACTATTTTCACTTACAAATTGATTCATTTTGGGGGGGGAAATGATCACAGAAAAAAGAAAAGTCTATCATATTTTTTCCTGTCTTAAAATATGAATTTGTGTGTCCACATAATAAGATATCTCTGAGATTCTTTGTTGTTACATGAAAAGGCTAATGTCGATTGTGTAGTATAATTCCAAAATATCATAGTAGATGCTATATAGACTTGAGTTTTTACATTGCTATCCATAATATTTATCTTTTATTATTGTTCAAATGAAATAGAAGAAATTAATGAGTTGTCCATACCACATCATGGATGCACAGCTTTGAAAAGGGAATTGTATATTAATAAAAATTGCCTTAAAAAGGAAAAAAAAAATTATCATATACATTTGCCAACCTATACAAGCAAATGATGCACTCAGATTCACAAATATATATTTATAAAAGTATGTCTGATTGTTAGGTGGCAGGATTTATGTAACTACAAAAGAAGATGAGCCACGTAGTTATTCACTAATCAACTATATTGATCATATTTCAAAAAATTACAATGGTATTTGCCTAGTTTTGCAACTAGACATTCATAAACCTGCCTGAGACCAGAGTCTTCATTTATTTCCAATTCTAGAACCTTGATGAATACAAGGACTGTGGGGACATAACTCTCTTGAGGTCAAATCTTTCTAATTTGCTTTATTTTAATGTGGTATTTAATTGACTTCCTGGCTCAGTATTTTCCTGGGAATACTCAACAACTGCATTCCGGAATGTCATCTTCATCTGTTATGCTTGATGCTGAGGGTAATTTACAGACACTGATTTGAAATTATAGTGAAACTTAAATTTCTATGTCCTTAGTGACTTCATCAGCCTAAGGGTTTCATACTAACTCTTCAACCTGTTTGGATACATTTCATCTGACTGTCTGA
>NW_026586007.1:0-5260 GCF_907164565.1 Psammomys obesus | reverse complement strand
AGAATGGAATCTTCCATTCTCGGGCCTAGGAAGAGTTAAATTTTGTCCCCTGTTGTTTGAGCTGATGATACTGCTGGGTCAACACCAACATTTGTATGACAGAGAACCGGTCTTTTATGAACTGGATCAGCCAATTTAGAATATAAGGCCCAAATACTAGAATCAGGAGAATTATGATTAGGGGGCCCATGAGGGAGGAAACAGGAAACGAGGGTGGTGAACCAGGGGGACTGACTAAACCATCTCTTATCAATTTAGTATGGTCAGCAGCTAAGCAGATGCTCAAGATAATAGCTAATGTCAGGGAGCCACTTTTGACTTAGCATTTCAGCCTGTTAGGGGGGATTTGGGCGGAGATCCGTCTTCTGTAGCTTCTTCATGCTGACCGTTGGACGTAGGCATCAGGGACTGGGGAGGCTGAAATGCCAGTCAAAAGCTGGGCAATAGGGCAGTCCCAAGCATCTGGTCAGTTGATCCACCGGAAAAGGCAGGGAGCAATCAGGTCAGTTTTCAGGAAGTCCAGATCTCAGCTTGTAGTCTATAGCTGATCCCAGAACAGAGTTGAACAGGTGAAAATCTGCTGAGACAAATTTAGACTGGAGACAGAAGTTAAAATTTATCTATTAAATTGGAAAGATTAGGGAAAACCTCATCTGTGATCCTTTTGAGCTATGTCAGATCCAGGTCAAATCCTGAAACTTATATGAAATTTTTAGTACACAAAAGGAAATGTATAATTTTAAATACTCAGAAAAGTAACATATCAGCAAATTGAACATTTTGAGAGTAACAGGTAAAACTGCATCCCACTGAATAAGTATCAGCTGTTTGTTTTATAACCTTTATATATAACTTAAGTGTGTCTACGGTAACATTTTTTTTTTTCTGTGGGCATAGCTGTTGGTAATTAGCCACGAATGAAGCTTGGCCTTTTTTTTTTTTATATTTAAACACATTACTGGCTTTAGTGTTAAACCCTGGATGCTTGATTTTTTTTATTTCTGTGTCAAAATCTATCTCAGAAATGGCAGATATTAAGAATACCATACTAAAAGCTATGACTTTTGGGTCAGATATATATATTAAACAGATGTTTTTAACATGATGAGAAGTATCTTTAAGTCTTTAAGTCTATCTCTAGAAGCCAATCAAAGGAAATTAAAATCTCAACCTGGTGACTGAATAATAAGCAGTCAGTGTTCTATCAACTTATCAGAACTGTATTAATAAATGTCAAAACTCTGAACTTTTGGAATCTTATAACATAAGCACAACAGTAGCAAAGAGGGGGGAGATCTAAAATATCTCTCAATTTTAACATGTTTTAAACTATTTCTATCAACTTAGACACTCTAATTTTTTTTGTATTTATCAACCCTGAAACATTTTTTTTTCAGACCAAATAATAACATTTTAGATTTTATAACCTAAACTCTTATATCTTTAGACTCTATATAGGCTCCGTATTATTTTTATTTTTTTTTCTAGCTATATATCTTAAGACACAGATCCAGTAGTTTTAGCTAATGAACTGATCAATGAACTAACAGTGGATCTAATTGTCTTTTCTCTAGCTGTAAAGCTGTAAAGCTGTCGTAAGCTTAGCATAGCCATCAAGGTGTTCAGAGACCTGAGAAGGATAAATTATATGCTATATAAATATATCAATCTATGTGTTTATCAAAATGACAGAGATGACTACTTAGTCCATCACCTAGGCAGTGTCCCTCGCTCTTGTCTCATGGCATCCTGAACAGAGGCTGTCCAGCCAGGCACAGAAGGTGAGAGACTGCTTTTACTGCTTCTGTGGAAAGAGGAACAGAAGAGATTGACCTCACCTTGCCTCTCACAATGTGAGACAATGGCTCCTCAGATGTCCCCGGCTTTGTCCACAGCTTAGGCTGGGCCCTAGCAGTGGGCCAGTTGAGGCAATATTGCCCAGTGGTTAGCATACCACAATCCAGAGTCGCAGTCATCTGTCGTTGTGCCCAAATCTTCTCGGAGACCTTGGGGGAGCTACTGCCAGGATTTTAGGACTTTCTGTCACAATAAGTTTACACAGTTAAAATGCCATATTCATCAGATCTCTGACAAGCCTGAGGGCCAGCATATCTGAGTTACTCTTTGTCTATCTTTATTATCTGTTTTAAACTGTATAAAAGAAAAACTAAACAAAGACACTAGGTGTAGCCAACTGTAGTTGTCAGTATAACTTTAAATCTGTTCTTTCTGAACTAAAATCAAAGCAAATCTTTTAATCAGACATAGTTCATAGAGAGCCTAGCAAATCTTGTTGATCCTATCACTTGCATTAAAATTGAACAGTAAAAAGCTTTGTATTTAGTACTAATCAGATGACTGAACATAACTGAGATACCTGAACAAAAATGATCACAAACTCATGGCTCTATCTTTTTTCTCTGGACTAGCATGGCGACTAACCACGTGTAACTGAACTCAGCTGGAAGCCCTAAACAGATATGGCAGCAAAAATATAGTTTTATATGTTCTCTATCCCTGAAAGATCATGGTGGCTAGCCTCCTGTTAGGCTACCACAGGCTGTGACTGATAATACCAAACATAGCTATTAGGTGCTGATGATGATACAGCAAACATTGTGGAGCATTTATAATCTCCTACAACCAACATTTTTAACTTAGTGATTAAATAAGTTTTAGAACCAACTGCATAACAGAATAGTATAGAACAATTTTAAACTGTATGAATTATTTTAGCCATATCAAACCTATCAGCCAGAATTTTTTTCTTAAAAGAACATAAGAAAACATTTTGTAATGAGGAATCACCAGCCTTTTAAATGAACTATAACATATTTAAAATACAGTTTTTTTTTTCTCAAATCATATTAACTCTCTGGCTTTTTATAATACATCCACTAGCCTTTTGCAACATCCACTAACCTTCTGCAACATCCACTAACCTTCTGCAACATCCACTAACCTTCTGCAACATACATTATCCTTCAGGTTTCTAGCTTTCTTTTTCTGGCTTAACCAGACATTCTTTTTCTTTCTCTTGCTTTTTAGACAACATATAAACTCTCATCAAAATCTTTTCTATCCTAACATGATCCTGTTGGAACCCTGCGTCCACAAGACCAGGGTTGTAACAAGGCAGCTTAACAAACAAACAGCTCTCTATAAGATACATTTTAAAAACTGTAATAATTTTTTTTTAATTAGCACAAATCATACGGCTGGGTTTTATTTAATAAAATTGATAAAATAAATATCAAAAGTATTTTTATTTTTCCCCAAAGGATCGAGAAACTTTTAAATTTTTGTCAGATTACCCAAGATCATTGTCATACCCAAATGCCTGATAAACTTTAAATATTTTATAGCCTTAAACATGTAAACAATTTTTAAAACTCGTCCCTGCAATATCAAAGCAAAGTATTTTCTTTAGGAGTGAATTTACAAAGCATAACCATAATTTTAAAGTCAAAACCAAATAGAAGTTTAAACCAGATTTTAAGACCAAAATTTATCAGTGAAAACAACCCAATCTTTAGAACCAATATCAACTTAGAACAAGACCTTTTATCCTAAAAGGAAATAAAATCATTTTGACTCAGAGATTTTGTAACCTTTGTTCTTTTCCTGAGCCACATCATGTGGCAATTTATATTGTTGTTATTTAAACATATGTATTCATAGACCCTACAAACACATAGGCACATATACGTGTTTTAAACAAGGATTTGAATTTAACCTTAAAACATACCCAATTATTTTTGATCATATCAACCATTTAAAACCAATTGAAAACAATCATCCTAAATTAATGTTTGATCTGTAAGTTGCAAGCCCCCTAGGTGGGAGGAGGGAAGAGAGGAGCAAGAGGGCGTGGTGAGCTCCTGCTGCTCTCTTCTCTCTCTCTTGCTGAGCTGGCTGAAGGCAGGGGGGAGGAGTTTTTCTTTATTCTCGCAGCCAGAGCAGCTCCTGTCGTGGAGCAGCTAAGGTGCCAATCCCCGCCTAAGGACTTTTACCTAGCAAGCCCACGAGTCTTGCCTGTTCTCTTGGCTCCCTGTGAGCTTCACTCTAGCTTACCTCCCCCGCAGGTCATGAACCTGCTTTCTGGCCGGGCCCCTCCTGAACACTGCAGGCAGCTCTAGGAGCGTCCAGCCGCGCCGCCCCACCTCCCCTCTGAGCGGGGGGGCGATCTTCCACCCCTTCCTCTCGGGGCTGCAGAGGCCGTGCCCTGCTGGTTGTATTTCACAGACTCCCAAGTGTCCGAGCACCGCCCGCCCAAGCTCCAGCTCCACGTCTCCCCAGCCACCTGAAAGCATTTTCTCCTCGGCTCCTTCGGGAGGGAGAGCACACTGCTTGGTGTCCTGTCATGCAGCCGTGTACACTCCTGAGCTCCCGAGCCAAGAACTAGTTTCAATTTCAACTGTCCTCTGTCCGAACTCTCATCAGTCCAAGTCCACAAAGAAACAGACACAGAAAAACACATACATACATGAGAAACACAGGATTTAAACAGACAAAACACGACACAAGCCGCGCGGCACGAGATCGAAGCAAAACTGAAAGCAAAAATTCAGATGGAGACTGTGTTGGAAATTCGTCTCCCAGACGGGGAGCCAACAAATTGGCCCCCACTCAGATGAGAGCCGGTGGGACTCGAACCCACTCAGACCCTCTCAGATGAGAGCCGGTGGGACTCGAACCCACTCAGACCCTCTCAGATGAGAGCCGGTGGGACTCGAACCCACTCAGACCCTCTCAGCCTGGAGACGGCTCTCCGGCCCAGCAGAACAGAAGTCCAGGTCCGTCAACCCCTTCTTACTTTCCGCCAAATTCAGATGACTTGATCAAGTCTCAGGTTGCAAACAGAACAGACACAGAAGCACACACCAGACAAGACAGATACATACAACAGAAAAGACGGCTGGCCAGCTTACCTCCCGAAGGTGGGTCGTTGGTCCCTGGGTGGGGGGTCTCAGATCTCGCTGGGGCCTCCAAATGAAAGATCCCCGGAGGGTATCTTCCGTCAGAGAGACCCCCTCCCAAAGATCAACGAGGCCATTCGGATGCAAACAGCAAGAGGCTTTTATTTTGATTTACGAGTACTCGGGCAGCAAGGTCACTCAAGAGGACCTTGCGCGCCTGCTTGGGGAAAAACTGGGGTTTTTATAGGGTTTTAGAGGCAGTAGCACTGGTACAGAAGCGAGAGGGCATGGTTTCAGGGGGCTGATTGGTACGTTTACACGAGACCACAATTTGCGTCAAA
>NW_026586006.1:0-2677 GCF_907164565.1 Psammomys obesus | reverse complement strand
CCGATCCTTTCTTCTAAACTTAGTCTATCAGATCTCATCAGGAGTGGTTGCATTATATTCTACTGTGGCCTGGTAAGGGTGCTCCCACCTCAAGGGGAGGTGGGCAAAGAGCAGGCCAATCTGATTATGTCAGAGGCAGTCCCTCTTCCCATTATTATGTAACCCACTTGGACACTAAACTGCCATGGGCTACATTTGTGCAGGGGAGCTAGGTTATCTTCATGCATGGTACTTGGTTGGAGTATGAGTTTCTGAGAAGACCCCTGTGTTCAAATTTCTGGTTCTGTTGCTCTCTTTGTGCAGTTCCTGTACTCTCCAGATCTTACAATTTTCCACTTCTTACATAAGATTCCATACACTCTCCCTAACAGTTGGCCATAAGTCTCAGCGTCTACTTTGATAGTCTGCAGGGAAGAGCCTTTCAGAGACACTCTGTGGCAGGTTCCAGCCTGTTTTCTTCCTCCTCTGATGTCCTTCCTCTTTGCCTTTCAGAATGGGGAATGAACATTTTAGTCAGGGTCTTCTCTCTTGATTAGTTTCTTTAGATGTATAGATTTCAGTAGGTTCATCCTATATACATGTCTATATGAGTGATCATATACCGTGTGTGTCTTTCTGATTCTGGGACAAATCACTCAGGATGATCCTTTCCAGGTCCCACAATTTACCTGCAAATTTCATGATTTCCTTATTTTTCATTACTGAGTAATATTCCATTGTGTAGATGTACCACAATTTCTGCATCCATTATACAGTTGGGGGGTATCTGCGCTGTTTCAAGCTTCTGGCTATTACAAATAAAGCTGCTACAAACATGGTTGAGCAAATGTCCCTATTGTGTACTTGAGCATCTTTTGGATATATGCCTAGGAGTGGTATGGCTGGATCCTGAGGAAGCACTATTCCTAGTTTTCTGAGAAATCGCCAGCTTGATTTCCAGAGTGGTTGTACAAGTTTACATTCCCACCATCAGTGGAGGAGGGTTCCCCTTTCTCCACAACCTCTCCAGCATGTGTTGTCACTTGAGTTCATCATCTTGGCCATTTTGATGGATTTAAGGTGAAATCTCAGGGTCATTTTGATTTGCATTTCCCTAATGGCTATTGACACTGAGCATTTCTTTAAGTGTTTCTCTGCTATTCCTTATTCCTCTACCGAGAATTCTCTGTTTAGATCTGTTCCCCATTTTTTTAAGTGGATTACTTGGTTTGCTGCTTTTCAGCTTCTTTAGTTCTTTATATATACTGGATATTAGCCCTCTGTCAGATAAAGGGTTGGTGAAGATTCTTTCCTAATCTGTAGGCAGTCGTTTTGTTTTGATGATAATGTCCTTTGATTTACAGAAGATTTTCAGTTTCGTGAGGTCCCATTTATTGATTGTTGCTCTTACAGCCTGTGCTGTTGGTGTTCTGTCTAGGAAGTTGTCTCCTGTACCAATGAGTTCTGGGGTCTTCCCTACTCTTTTTTCTATCTGATTTAAAGTGTCTGGTTTTATGTTGAGGTATTTGATCCACTTGGACTTTAGTTTTGTGCAGGGTGATAAATATGTTTCTATTTTCATTTTTCTACATGTAGACATCCAGTTAGACCAGCACCATTTACTGACGATGCTATCTTTTTTTCCATTGTATAGTTTTAGCATCTTTGCCAAAGATCAGGTCTCCATAAGTTTATGGGTTTATTTCTGGAAGTTCTGTTCTGTTCCATTGATCCACCATTCTGTTTCTATGCCAGTACTATGCAGTTTTTATAGCTGTTGCTCTATAGTACAGCTTAAAATAAGGGATGGAGATACCTCCAAAAGATCTTTTATTGTA
This sequence comes from Psammomys obesus, assembly GCF_907164565.1. Lineage (NCBI taxonomy): Eukaryota > Metazoa > Chordata > Mammalia > Rodentia > Muridae > Psammomys > Psammomys obesus. The sequence goes on along the minus strand of NW_026586006.1, from coordinate 860 downwards.
GAAGATTGTTTTAGCAATTCTGGGTTTCTTGTTATTCCATATGAAGTTGAGAATTTTTCTTTCCAGATCTGTAAAGAATTGTGTTGGTAATTTGATGGGAATTGCATTGAATCTGTAGATTGCTTTACAGAAGATGGCCATTTTTACTATGATAATCCTGCCAAGCCATGGGCATGGGAGATCTTTCCATCTTCTGATATCTTCTTCTAATTCTTTCTTCAGAGACTTGAAGTTATTTTTTTTTTTCATACAGGTCTTTCAATTGCTTGTTTAGGGTTACACCAAGGTACTTTATGTCATCTGTGGCTATTGTGAAGGGTGTTGTTTTCCTAATTTCATTCTCAGCCCTTTTGTCTTTTACATACAGGAGGGCTACTGATTTTTTTTTAACTTTTTTATTTTTTATTATTTACACTTTATTCATTTTGTATCCCCCCAAAAGCCCCTCCCTCCTTCCCTTCCGATCCCACCCTCCCTCACCTTTCTGCATGCATGCCCCTCCCCAAGTTCCCTGATAGGGGAGATTCTCCTCTCCTTTCTGATCTTAGTCTATCAGTTCTCATCAAAAGTGGCTGCATTGTCCTCTACTGTGGCCTGGTAAGGCTACTTCCCCCTCAGGGGGAGGTGATCAAAGAGCAGGCCAATCAGATTATGTCAGAGGCAGTCCCTCTTCCCATCACTATGTAACCCACTTGGACACTGAACTGCCATGGGCTACATCTGTGAAGGGATTCTAGGTTATCTCCATGAATAATCCTTTGTTGGAGTATGAGTCTCTGGGAAGTTCAAATTTTCTTGTTCTGTTGCTCTCCCTGTGGAGTTAATTTTGTATCCGGCCACTTTGCTGAAGATGTTTATCA
>NW_026586005.1:0-3093 GCF_907164565.1 Psammomys obesus | reverse complement strand
TAATCTTCTGGCTCCTTTTCATTCTCTGGCTCATTTTGTATTCACCTTTGTCTTGCTTGTTCTTTCTCTGCAACCTGGCTCTGTACAACTGTGTTTGTAAAACTGTCTCTGAATTCCATGAAGAGAACTGCCATGAACTCAATGCTACTGTGCTACCTATCATCTCCCTGAGTCAGTGAACTGCCTGAATAGAACTCAAAGGTTTACATACATTTGTTTCCTGAGTGCTGGGATTCAAGTCTAGTAACACCCAGATTGGACTTTTTTTTTTTTTTTTTTTTTGCTTTTCTTTACCTGTAACTTGGTCTATATCAGGCTGGCCTTGAGTTGAGAGACTTGCTAACCGCTGTCTCCTGGGACTAAAGGAATGTCTGATTTTCAGCCAGAGCAGTCGTATCCTGGATTAAAATTCCTCTAAACAGAGGAAAGTAGACAAGACAACCCTGTAATACGCCTGTCTGTGCCTACCTCACAGTAATTAAGGGAAAGAGGGTTGGATTGTGGGGAATGGAATGGAGGGAAGTGAGAATGGATGGCAGATTCCTCTCTGGCACAAAGTCCCTTCCAAGGATCATGAAGCCTGGGATTGGATGCTAGACATAGCAAAAAACCAAACATTTAAACATGAAAGCTAGGCCAGTTGGTGGGGGTTCATGCTTTTAATCTCAGCATTTAGGAGGGAGAGGCCAGCTGATTTCTGTGATTTTGAAGTTAGCCTGGTCTACAGGGGAGGTCTCTAAGACTGCCATTGCTACACACAGAGAAACCCTGTCTCAGAAAACACAAAACAGCAAAACCAAAAGCAAACAAACAAAGTAGAAAGAAAAACTGATGTGTGGGATGTGAATGAGAAGTAGACTGTAAAATGTCTCTTGTCTTATCTTCTGAGAATTCAACCCATATCTCACACATGAGGTGGAAACTCAAGAGTGGTCAACCCACGGATTGTATATCATAATTTTCAGAGTATATGGGCTTTTTACCTATGAGGGCAGCTGCCCATAACATGTCTTGTAGAAGAATTTTATTTCAGAACATGGCTGTAACAACAAGAGATCACATCTAAAGACATTCTACGTCTGTGTGATCCAACTGGAATACAAACACACCTTTATTCCAGTAGACAGAGGCAAGCAGACACCCTGTATAACATTAACTGGTACAAGCCTTCCTTCTCCCTCATCTTTCTGAGTAGCTAAAACAGCAGGCCAGAGAGCAGACAACTTGGTTCTTTATTGCAGAACAGATTCCATATTTATGTAAAGGTATCTGTCACAGGATGTACTGGTTAGTTTTGTGACAACTTCACAAAGGTGGAGTCATGATAGGAGAAGGAACCTCAATTGAGAAAATGACTTAATAAGATCCACCTGTAAGGCATTTTTGGAGGGGTAGATGAGAGGCCCCAGCCAGTTGTTGGTGGGGCCCTCCCTGGGCTGCTGGTCCTACCTTCTTTAAGAAGGCAGGCTAAGCAAGCCATAGGAGAGCAAGCCGGTAGGCAGCATCCTTCAGTGTCCTCTGCATCAGCTCCTAATTCAAGGTTCCAGCCCTTTTGACTTTCTGTCCAGGCTTCCTTTAATGATGGACTATGGCATGGAAATGTAAGCCAAACAAACCCTTTCCTCACAGCTTGTTTTTGGTCATAATGTTTCATTGCAGCAACAGAAATCATGAGATAAAGTCCTTTGATGTTTTTACAGAGATTGTTTGTACATGTATATTCGCAGAAACAGTAACCCCAAACTGACTCACACTGAAACCCATGTGGCTAACATAAGTGTAAAACTCAGCCAAGTGCTTTGCCTCACAACTGCTTTCTTGAGATAGGGTTTCCCTGAGTAGCCTTGACTGTCATGAAACTCTTTGTAGAACAGGCTGGCATGGAACTCAGAAAATCATACCTAGGACTCCCAAGTGCTGAGATTATAGGTGTGGGGTACCATGCCCTGCCTGTCTTTCTTTCTGTGACTAGAGAAGGTCTTCCTTTGATCAATTCTTTTTTAAATGAGAGACTAGAGTTGGGTCCCCAAGTAGTATGGGTATTATGACCTAAGTCAGGTGTGTATACAGTGTTTCTTAGGTTTTTCTTACTGGTTGCCTGTAACAAGAATCATGCTGGAGGTGAAAAACATGGTTTGATCCCTAGGACTGCAAAGGAATCAAAGAGCCCTGGGTTGACAGGAAATTGGTCTGAGACCCACACCAATCCTTCACGGTGGGTAAACTTCATGATGGCTGTACACTTGTGCCCAGGCTGGCCTGGAACTTGTTATGTAGCTATTGATAGCCTTGAATGCCTGATGCTCCTCTCTCCACCTCCCATGCTGGAATACAGCCTTTCTGCACCATAGCAATGTGGACTGCTTGAAGTGTATTGAGGGGCTGGAGATGGAGGTCAGGGTCTTCAGCACACTAGATGAGCTTGCATCAGGGAGATACATCATCATTGATCCCTTTTATGTGGGGACATATTTTCACTCTGTAAGTCTGACTAATCTGCAACTCACTACATAATCCAGGCTGGTTTGGTGAGCTTTTGTGTGTGAGGAGGGCAGGGTAGGGATGGATGGGTGTGAACACTTGCATGAACATGTACATTGCACATGCTTGCAGTTGTGGATTGTGTGTGTGTGTGTGTGTGTGTGTGTGTGTGTGTGTGTCAGTGTGTTATTTGAGGCAGAGTTTCTCTTTATAGTTCTGGATATCCTGAAATTCACTGTGTAAACATTGAAGGCATTGAACTCTGGATCCTCCTGCTCCTATTTCCCAGGTCTATGATTAAAGGTGTTTGCCACCACAGCAGGCTTCCAGACTGGTTTTGAACTTACTGTAAACCACCTGACTCAGCTTGTTTGGGGCTATTCACCAGAGCAGGCTACTTGTACTTGGGATAAATCCAATAGGAAGGCTTTATTATCCATTCAACACTACAGTGGATCTTCCTGATCCCAGGATAGCACAGAGCCATTCCCAGGGTGACTCTGAAGCACAAAAATCAAGTTCTGAGGGGGCATACATTAAGTAACAAGAACATTTAGCTAGCCAAGGAACTACAGCAGACAAGAAACTAGGTTAAGTACATTTAGAGGTTTA
>NW_026586004.1:0-1290 GCF_907164565.1 Psammomys obesus | reverse complement strand
CTTTGCCGATAACAGTAGTTGCCAAAGACATAAAAGAACTCACACTGGAGAGAAACCTTATGAATGTAACCATTGTGGTAAAGCCTTTGCATGTAACAGTAATCTCCAAAAACATAAACTAACTCACACTGGAGAGAAACCTTATGAATGTAATCAATGTGGTAAAGCTTTTGTACGTAACAGTCATCCCCTAATACATAAAAGAGCTCACACTGGAGAGAAACTTTATGAATGTAAGCAATGTGGTAAAGCCTTTGCATGTAACAGTGATCTCCAAAAACATAAAAGAACTCACACTGGAAACCTTATGAATGTAACCAATGTGGTAAAGCCTTTGTAGATAACAGTGCTCTCCTAAGACATAAAAATCCATGTTGCAGAAAATCCTTATGAATATAACCAATGTCATGACGTCTTTTCATGTAAGACTTATCTTGAACAAGAACACTTATTGGAGTGAAACGCTATGAATATAACCAATGTGTGAAAAACTTTGCATGCCATAATAATCTCCATGTACATAGAAGAAGCACACTGGATAGAAACTTTATGAATATAATCAATGTGATAAAGCATTTTGACATAATAGTAACCTCCTATGACATAACACATACTAGAGAGAAACCTTATGAATGTAATTAAGGTGGTAAAGCTATTGAATGTAACAGTAGTCTAATACAAAAAATATCTCACACTGGATAGAACTCTTATGGATGTAATCAATGTGTTAAAGCCTTTGCATGTAACAGTCTTCTAATAAATAAAAGAGCTCACACTTGAGAGAAACCTTATTAATGTAATCTATGTGGTAAAGCCTTTTCACATATCAGTCAACTCCTAGTAAAAACTTGCTCTACACAATCATCTTCAATGTCATGAAAGAATTCATAATGGAATGAAAGACTGAGTGTATTTACATGGTGAAGCTATTCCACATTTGTATAATCTTTGTCATCATGAAAGAATTCATACAGAGAGAAACTTTATGAATGTGTTAAAATGGGAGACCTTTGCACATATCTATATTCTACATCATCATAAAAGTTTCAAAATTGAGAGAAAAATCTGAGAATATAATCAATATGGTAAGGCTTTTGTGTTCTTCTGTCCACTGAATCCAATACAACTCAAACACATCAATACAGATGAAAAAAATATTGTCATCCAGTTTGATGAAGGACACATAATGTTGAACTGTGATGCCTACCCATCCAATGAACTCGAAAGTTACAGAGGTTCTGACCTTGAAAATCATAAACATCTTTACTGTTTTACAACTGAATTATTTCC
>NW_026586003.1:0-2793 GCF_907164565.1 Psammomys obesus | reverse complement strand
GTCTTCTTGTATCTGTTGAGGCTTGCTTTGTGACCAACTATATGGTCTATTTTGGAGAAGGTTCCATGAGGTGCTGAGAAGAAGGTAAATTCTTTTGTGTTTGGGTGTAAAGTTCTGTAAATGTCTGTGAGGTCCATTTGATTCATGACCTCTGTCAGAGATATTGTTTCTTTGTTTAATTTCTGTTTTGTTGACCTGTCCTTTGTTGAGAGTGGGGTGTTGAAGTCTCCCACTATTGATGTGTGGGGATCTACATGTGGTTTATATTTTATCAATATTTCTTTTACAAATGTGGGTGCTCTTGTATTTGGGGCATAGATGTTCAGGATTGTGATGTCTTCCTGGTGGAATTTTCCCTTGATGAGTATGAAGTGTCCTTCCTCATCTCTTTTTATTAATTTTGGTTGAAAGTCTATTTTATCAGCTATTAGAATGGCTACTCCTGCTTGTTTCTTGGGTCCATTAGCTTGGAAACTCGTCTTCCAACCTTTTACCCTCAGGTAATGTCTATCTTTGTGTCTTAGGTGTATGCAACAGATTGCTGGGTTTTGTTTACGTATCCACTCTGTTAATCTCTGTCTCTTTACTGGAGAGTTGAGTCCATTGATGTTGAGAGAGATTAATGACCAGTGGCTGTTAGATCCTTTGATTTTGATGTTGGCTGTGTTCATAAGGTTGTGTGCTTGGTTGCTTTTTGTTTTAGTGTAGTAAGGTTAATTATTTCCTGTGTTTTCTTGACAGAAGCTAATTTTCTTGGGTTGTATTTTCCCTTCCAGTGTCTTCTGTAATGCTGGATTTGTGTGTAGGTATTGTTGAAATTTGTATTTGTCATTGAATATCTTGTTTTCTCCATCTATGAGGACTGAGAGTTTTGCAGGGTATAGTAGCCTGGGCTGACATCTGTGTTCTCTTAGGGTCTGCATGATATCTGTCCAGGTCCTTCTGGCTTTCATAGTTTCTGTTGAAAAGTCAGGTGTGATTCTAATAGGTTTGCCATTATATGTTACTTGGCCTTTTTCCCTTGCAGCTTTTAGTATTTTTTTTCTTTGTTCTGTATACTTACTGTTTTGATTATTATGTGGCAGGAGGATTTTCTTTTCTGGTCAAATTTGTTGGGTGTTCTGTAGGCCTCATGTATCCTTATTGGCTTCTCCTTTAACTTGGGGAAATTTTCTTCAATGATTTTGTTGAAAATATTTTCTGGGCCTTGGAGAAGGTAGTCTTCTTTTTCCTCTATTCCTATTATTCTTAGGTTTTGTCTTTTCATATTGTCTTGGATTTCTTGGATGGTCTGTGTCAGGAATTTTTTGGATTTAACATTTTCTTTGACAGATACATCAATTTCTTCCACTGTATCTTCTACACCTGAGATTCTTTCTTCCATTTCTTGTAGTCTGTTGGTTATGCTTACCTCTGTAGTTCCTGTTTTCTTCCCTAAACTCTTTCTCTCCATTATTTCCTCCATTTGTGTTTTCTTTAATTTTTCTAGTTCTGTCTTCAGGTCTTGAGTTGTTTTGTTTACTAACTTCACCTGTCTGCTTGTATTTTCCTCTTTTTCTTTTAGTTCCTTCAACTCTGTCTCTTTTATTTCTTTCAGTGATTTAATTATTTCTTCTCTGAAGGCCGCAAGCTGTTTGGCAGCATCTTCCCGTATTTCTTCACGGATGGCCATAATCTGCTTGTCTTTAACTTCCTCCATTTCTTCACGGATGGCCAAAATCTGCTTGTCTGTAACTTCCTCCATTTCTTTACGGATAGCCATGATCTGTTTTGTTTTATCTTCCTCTAATTCTTTACATATTTTATTTGTTTCCTCTATTATTCTCTTCATCAGCATAGATGTAAGGTCATCTTCTTGATTTTCTATTATGCTGCGTTTTCAAGGGCTGTTCGCCCCTGGATGGCTGGGTTCTGGAGATGCCATATTGCTCTGTCTTTTGTTGGTTGAGCTTTTACGCTGGCCTCTACCCATTGGGCTGATTTAGGTGTTGGCTGTTAGTTTCTATGCTTCCTGGAGTCCTGAGGTAGGGAGAATCCCCTTGGCTGGAAGATGATTTTTCCTGAAGGAGTCCTTCTCTGCTTTTTGGTTATGGTCACTGTATGGCCAGTGTTTCTCAGGAGTTGCCACTGCTCACCTCAGGTTTATAGCCTGCTCTTTGATCACCTCCCCCTGAGGAGGGAGCAGCCTTACCAGGCCACGGTAGAGGACAATGCAGCCACTTTTGATGAGAAGTGATAGACTAAGATCAGAAAGGAGAGGAGAACCTCCCCTATCAGTGGACCGGGGGAGGGGCATGCATGCAGGATGGGGAGGAACGGTGGTACCAGGAGGGGAGGAGGGAGGGGCTTATGGGGGGATACAAAATGAATAAAGTGTAATTAATATAAAAAAATAGAAAAAGTACAGTCAATACTGCCATGCTTAAGAGGGATGGATTCTTTAAGACCCACTTCAGATGTTCTCCTGAACCATTGTAAGAATACACATGAAAATGAAACTTCTGAAACACTTCTCTGGGATGGGGCCTTCAGTTATCTCTACTGCTAATGCCAAGGCACAGAGGTAAACTGTTTCTTGAGTTAGCATATCTGCCAAATAACTGGACCATGACTACCTTCCACATGGTGGCATGCCAGAGGACATGCTTCGAACTACTGGACAGAACAGGACCTCCATCTTCCCCAGAACGTCAGGCTCTGCTTCCCCACATTTGGAAATCAGAATCTTCAGGAGGGCTGCTCCATCAACCATCAGGAGAAGAGAGGCTCCAGAGCCCACACTGTTCATAAGCC
>NW_026586002.1:0-1394 GCF_907164565.1 Psammomys obesus | reverse complement strand
TTAGTTTCTGACATACAAGTTGTAATGTAATCACCAACTCTTTTTAGTAGTAAACTCAATAGTGAGGTTCACCTCTCTAATTTCTGCATCTTTTTAGTAGGATATACCTTGCAAGAGAAATGTCAATTAATGGATAAAGAGAGTGAGAGAGAGAACAGATCAACAGTACTGAGCCCACATGAGAGAAATAGTATAAAGTATTCCTGACTCCTATAAGAATGGGCAGGCTGAGTGTAATTTCTGATGACTTTAATTCCAAAATCACTCAGGAAACAGAGGCTGGTGTATTCCACAGAGCTAGATGGTAGACTACTCTTTGCAATAAGTTCCAGGACACTCAGGAGTACATAATAAGATCCTGAATAATATGCAAAAATTAATCAAACAAGCAAGATAAAAAACCTAAAGATCTTTCTCAAGTTTCTACAAAGATTTATATATTCATTTGAGTTCTGCATAAATATCTAGAAACCTGAAGTGCCTCATTTTAAAATGTAATATTAACGTGATCTTTTAAAAATGAAATGTACGTTTGAACAATTACAAAAGGAGAGTGACAAATTTAGCAATTTAAATGTTGATCATAAATACTCGCAAAACAAATCCAAGCACACATCAAAGATATACATGATGAACAAATTGGCTTACTCTCAGGCATACTGGGATGGTTCACCATATGAAAATCCAACAAAGTAATCCACTATATAAAGATACTGAAAGACAAAGATCACATGATCATCTCATTACAGGAGAAAAAGCCTTTGACAAACTCTAACACTCCTTCATATTAAAAGACTTGGAGAAATCAGGCATACAAGGAAGCAGGCACATAATACAATGAAGGAAGTAAAAAACAAACTGATAGCCAACATCAAATCATTTGGAGGGATACTTATAGAAAGTCCACTAATATGAGGTACAGGACAAGGATGCCTCCCCTCTCCATATCTCTTCAAAGCTATCCTTATGTCCTAGCTAAAGCAATAAGACAACTGAAGGTTATCAAGGGGATACATTTTGGAAAGGAAGAATTCAAAGTATCACTATTCACAGATGATTTAGTAGTATACCTAGGTGACCCAAGAAATTTTACCAGAGAATTCCTACAGTTGATATACACTTTCCACAAAATGGCTGGGAACACAACTAACTAAAAATTTCGTTAGTCCTTCTGTATACAAATGAAAAATGGGCTGAGAATGAAATTTGGAAAAAAAACACCCTGAACAGTAGCTACAAACAACATGAAGTGAATGACCTGTATGACTAGAATTTGAGGTCTTTAAAGAAAGAAATTGAAGAAAATATCAAAAGATGGAAAGATCTCCCAAATTCATGGATATATAGGATTAACATAGAAAAACAGCATTATTTTTTAAATATTTTATGAATTA
>NW_026586001.1:0-4861 GCF_907164565.1 Psammomys obesus | reverse complement strand
AAGTTTCATCTTCACCATCAGGAGACTGCTTCTCCTCTTCCTCCTCCCCCTCTTCCTCCTCCTCCTCTTCCTCTTCCTCCTCTTGCTCCTCTTTCTTCTCCTACTACTCTGTGTTCTCCTCCTGTTCCTCTTCCTCCCTTTCCTCATCCTCCTTGTCCCCCTGTTCCTTCAATTTATCCACTCAGCATATATCTCTCTTCTTCTTTTTCATGTATGTCTTCCAATTATTATTCCTTTTTCATATTTTTATTAATTACAGTTTATTCACTTTGTTTCCCACCTGTGGCTCCCTCCTCTCTTCCCAATCTCACCCTCTCCCCCTCTTCTCCACCCATAAACCTCCCCCAGTCCACTGAAAGAGCAGGTCATTCTCCCCTTCCTTCTGATCCTAGTCTATCAGGTCTCATCAGGAGTGGCTGCATTGTCTTCCTCTATGGCCTGGTAAGGCTGCTTCCTTCTCAGGGGGAGGTGATCAAAAAGCAGGCCAATCAGTTCATATCAGAGACAGTCCCTGTTCCCATTATTATGGAACCCACTTGGACACTGAACTCCCATGGGATACATCTGTGCAGGGGTTCTAGGTTATCTCCGTGAATGGTCCTTGTTTGGAGTATCAGTATCAGCAAAGACCCCTGTGCCCAGAATGTTTGGTATATTACTCTCCTTGTGGAGCTCAGGTCCTTTCCAGTTCTTACCCACTTCTTTCATAAGATTCCCTGCACTCTGCCTAAAGTTTGGCTATGAGTCTCATCATCTTCTTCGATACCCTGCAGGGTAGAGTCTTTCAGAGGCCCTCTGTGGTAGGCTCCTGTCCCATTCCCTGTTTTCTCCCTCTTCTGATGTCCATCCTCTTTGCCTTTCTAAGTGAGGATTGAGGATCTTAGCCAGAGTCCTCCTTCTCAATTAGCTTCTTTAAGAGTACAGATTTTAGTAGGTTTATCCTATATTATATGTCTAATATCTTCTTATGAGAGAGTATATACCCTGTGTGTCTTTCTGATTCTGGGATACCTCATGCAGGATCATCTTTTCCAGTTCCCACCTTTTGCCTGCAAATTTCATGACTTCTTTGTTTTTGATTGTTGAGTAATATTCCATTGGGTAAATGTACCACAATTTCTGCATCCATTCCTCAACTGAGTGGCATCTGGGTTCTTTCCAGTGTCTGGCTATTACAAATGAAGCTGCTACAAACATGATTGAGCAAATGTCCTTAATGTGTGCTTGAGCCTTTCAGATATATGCCTAGGAGTGGTATAGCTGGATCTTGAGGTAGCACTATTCCTAAGTGTCTGAGAAAACACCAGACTGGTTTCCAAAGTGGTTGTACAAGTTTACATTCCCACCAGCAATGGAGGAGGGTTCTCCTGTCTCCACATCCTCTCCAGCATGTGTTGTCATTGAGTTTTTTATCTTAGCCATTCTGATGGGTGTATTGTGAAATTTCAGGGTCATTTTGATTTGCATTTTCCTGATGAGTAAGGATGCTGAGCATTGCTTTAAGCGTTTCTCTGCCATTCCATATTCCTTTCTTGAGAATTTTCTGTTTAGCTCTGTACCCCATTTTAATTGGATTACTTGATTTGTTGCTGTTTAACTTCTTGAGTTCTTTATATATTCTGGATATTAGCCCTCTGTCAGATATAGGGTTGGTGAAGATTCTTTCCCAATCTGTAGGCAGTTATTTGGTTCTGACGACAGTGTCCATTGCTTTACAGAAGCTTTTCAATTTCATAAGGTCCCACTTATGGATTGTTGCTCTTAGAGTCTGTGCTGTTGGTGTTCTGTTCAGGAAGTTGTCTCCTGTGCCAATGAGTTCAAGGCTCTTCCCCACTTTTTTTTCTAACAGGTTTAGTATGTCTGGTTTTATATTGAGGCCCTTGATCCACTTGGACTTTAGTTTTGTACAGGGTGATAAGTATGGATCTATTTGTGTTTTTCTACATGTAGACATCCAGTTAGAGCAGTCCCATTCGTTGAAGATGCTATCTCTTTTCCATTGTATGGTTTTCGCATCTTTGTCACACATCAGGTGTCTGTAAGTGTGTGGACTAATTTCGAATCTTCTATTAGATTCCTTTCATCCACCAGTCGGTTTCTATGCCAGTACCATGCAGTTTTTAGTATTGTTGCTAAATAGTCCAGCTTGAGATCAGGGATGGAGATATCCAGAAGATCTTTTATTGTAGAGGATTGTTTTAGCAATTCTGGGTTTCTTGTTATTCCATGTGAAGTTAAGATTTTTTCCTTTCAAGGTCTGTAAAGAATTGTGTTGGAAAAACAAGGACATCATGACCTTTACAGGCAAATGGTGGAATCTAGAAAAGATCATCCTGAGTGAGGTATCCCAGGAGCATAAAAACACATATGGGATATACTCACTTATAAGTGGATACTAGACCTATAAGATAGGATAAACATACTAAAATCTGTATACTTAAAGAAGATAAACAAGAAAGAGGACCCTGGGTAAGATGATCAATTTTCACTTAGAAAGACAAATGGGATGGACATTGGAAATAGGAGAAAACAAGTAACAGGACAGGAGCCTACCACAGAGGGCCTCTGAAAGACTCTACCTAGCAGTGTATCAAAGCAGATGCTGAGACTCATAACCAAACCTTGGGCCGAGCACAGGGAATCATATGAAAGAAGGAGGGGGTAGAATGACCTAGAGAGGACAGGAGCTCCACACGGACCAAATATATGGACACAGGGGTCTTATGTGAGACTATTTCTCCAATCAAAGACCATGCATGGGTATAACCTAGAAGCCCTGCCCGGATGTAGCCCATAGCAGCTCAGTATCCAAATGGGTTTCTTAGTTCGGGGAATAGGGACTGTCTCTGACATGAACTCCTCGGCTGGCCCTTTGACCTCCCCACACACACCCCCATCAAGGGAGGAACAGCCTTGCCAGACCACAGAAGAAGACATTGCAGCCAGGACTGAAGAGAACAGATACGCTAGGATAGGACGGAAGAGGAGGAGGACCTTCCCCATCAATGTACTTAGAGAGGGACAGGGAAGAGATGAGGGAGAAAAGGTGGGATTGGGAGGGAATCAGAGAGGGGGCTATAGCTGGGACACAAAGTGAATAAATTGTAACTACCATTAAAAATAAAAAATAAATCTGTCGGTAATTTGATGGGAATTACATTGAATCTGTAGATTGCTTTTGGTAAGATGGCCATTTTTACTATGTGAATCCTGCCAAGCCATGAGCATGGCAGAACTTTCCATCTTTTGATATCTTCTAATGCTCTCTTCAGAGACTAGAAATTTTTTTCATACAAGTTTTTTACTAGCTTGGTTAGGGTCACACCAAAGTAGTTTATGTCCTTTGTGGCCATTGTGAAGGGTGTTGCTTCCCTGATTTCTTTCTCAGCCCTTTGGTCTTTTGTGTACAGGAGGGCTTCTGATTTTTGTTGTTGTTGTTGTTAATTTTGTATCCAGCCACTTTGCTGACAGTGTTTAGCAGCTGTAGAGCTGTAGGTGTTCCCTGATAGACTGTTTGGGGACACTCAGGAATACTATCATTTCATCTGAAAATAGTGATAATTGACTTCTTCCTCTCCAATTTGTATCCCCTTGATCTACTTTAACTGTCTTATTGTTCTAGCAAGGACTTCCAGAACTATGTTGAAGAGATATGGAGAGAGTGTACAACCTTGCCTTGTCCGAGATTTCAGTGGGATTTATTTAAGCTTCTCTCCATTGAGTCTGATGTTGGCTATCGTCTTGCTGTATATTGACTTTACAATGTTTAGGTATGTACCTTGTATCCCTGATCTCTCCAAGACTTTAAACATGAATGGATGTTGGATTTGGTCAAACGCTTTTTCCACATCTAAGAAGATTATCATGTGGTTTTTTTCTTTCAGTTTGTTTATATGGTGGATCACATTGATGGATTTCCATATATTGATATATTGAACCACCCCTGCATGCCTGGATGAAGCCCACTTGGTCATAGTGGATGTTATCTTTGATGCGTTCTTGGATTTGGTTTGCAAGTATTTTGTTGAGTATTTTTCCATCCATGTTCATAAGGGAGATTGGCCTGAAATTCTATTTCTTTGTTGGGTCTTTATGAGGTTTAGGTACCAAGGTGACTGTGGCTTCATAGAATGAGTTTGGTAGTGTTCCCTCTGTTTCTATTTTGTAGAATAGTTTGAAGAGTATTACTGTTAGCTCTTCTTTTGAGGTCTGGTAGAATTCTGAGCTGAAACCATCTGGCCCTGGGCATTTTTTGGATGGGAGACTTTTGATGACTGCTTCTATTTCCTTAGGGCATACAATACTATTTCCTTGATTTACCTCATCTTGATTCAGCTTTGGTAAATGGAACCTAACAAGAAAATTGTCCATTTCATTTAGATTTTCAAATTTTGTGGTGTATAGGCTTTTGAAGTAAAACCTAATGATTGTTTGGATTTCCTCAGTGTCTGTCATTATGTCCCCCTTTTCATTTCTCATTTTGTTGATTTGGGTGGTGTCTCTCTGCCTTTAGTTAGCTTGGCTAAGGGTTTGTCTATCTTGTTGATTTTCTCAAAGAACCAGCTCTTACTTTCATTGATTATTTGAATTGTTTTATTTGTTTCTAATTGATTGATTTCAACCCTGAGTTTGATTATTTCCAGGCATCTACTCCTCATTGATATGTGTGCTTCTTTCCCCGCCCCCAGGGCTTTCAGGGTACTGTTAAGTTGCTTGCATGAGATGTTTTGAATTTCTTCTTGAAGGCACGTAGTGCTATGAACTTTCCTCTTAGCACTGCTTCCATTGTGTCCCATAAGTTTGGGTATGTTGTACCTTCATTTTCATTAAATTCTAGGAAGACTTTAATTTCTTTCTTTAT
>NW_026586000.1:0-8649 GCF_907164565.1 Psammomys obesus | reverse complement strand
CCTCAGTAAGAGATAAACAGAAGCACTCAGCCCCCTCTATGCCAGGGATTTGCTGTCTTAGGCCTGGTGAGGGTTATGCAGACAACAGGAGTCATTATGATTTCCTGATTGTGACAGCCATGGCATGTCCTGAAGACAGCATTTCACGGCATTCCTCCCATGCTCCTCCTCTTGCATTCTTCCCACCTCCTCCAGTCTCTGAGTCTCTGAGACTCACTGCAACATGAAAATGGAAATCTCTATTTCAAACAATACAGTGTGGATTGGGAAGGACAAACCCAGCCTGTTTCTGTCACCTGCAGAACCTCGAGTGTATGTGTCTGAGGCTTTGTCTGTGTTGGTGTTTTAGCTTCTGTTTGTAGGTATTGAAACTAGAATGGAAGTCAAGGCAGGGGAAAACATCTTAAATAAAGGGCAAGAGTAACAAAGGGAAGGATAACACTGGAGCTTTGAAAGGAGAAGTGGAGTGTGTTTAGAAAAGCAGGATGAGTAGAAGGGATCATGAGAACTGGGAAAACCAAAACTAAAGTCTTCTGAAAATGCCCTGTGATGGCATTATTCCCTCTGTTGTTATAGAAGCTGGTTAAATGCCCCAGTTATGCTACTTATATAAATTTGGAGAAATGAAAAGCAGCCTAGCAAACATGAAACCATCATGGGTTTCCTGGTGAAAAGATGGAAGAGGGGTAAGGTGGAGTTAAAAGGGATCATAGGGAGAAATTCATGATACATAAGAGTGAGTTTCCTACAAATATGTCTCCATAGCAACCACTGAGCTACAGACAGGTAGTATCAAGTGATGTCTCCATTGCAAGCCCCTTGTGGCCTGAGCACAGTGAATCTGTGAAATGAGTGAAATTCAGAACAGCCACAACTATTCCCATCACAGGGAAAGAGAGTTGCTAGATATGCAGAGTGACTCTGACACTGTCCAAAATCACATCAGGAAGAAGCCATGTCCATCCTAGGTAGTGCCACAGATTGAGCTCTTATATGGAGTCACAACTGTGTGTGGTGATTTTAATTTCACATTAACACTGAAGAGACAAGACAGTATGGAAACACAGCTTGTGCCCTACATTTGCTGATAAAGGAAGTAAGTTAAATGTGGTGAATCCATAATATGAAAAGGGGGTACACAGAGCTTCCTTATTGTGTTGATTTCTGTAACTGTCCTCTATCTTTCATGTCTTATATCTGCTCTGAGCATTTCCTTCTGGCCAGTTCCAACTCCAGAGCATCTACAGCAGGAAGACATGCAAATAAGGCTTCTCTGTGCCCTTAAAAACCAGCCCTGCCCAGACTCTGCAGCTCTGGCAGAAGAGCCCAGCCCTGGATTGCCAGATCCTCACATTCAGTGATTACCACTGTCCACAGACTATTCACCATGGACATGGAGATTACCTGGATTTTCCTTGTCTTTATTTTTAAAGGTCAGTTATGTAGATGAGATTGTGTGTGCCATGTGTTTATGAGAAAAATAGTTGTTTGGCGACAGTTTGACTAGTATTCTCTGTGTTTGCAGGTGTCCAGAGTGAAGTGCATCTGGTGGAGTCTGGAGGAGGCTTGGTGTAGCCTGGAAAGTCCCTGAAACTCTCCTGTGCAGCCTCTGGATTCACCTTCAGTGACTATAGAATGCACTGGGTCCGCCAGGCTCCAGGGAAGGGGCTGGAGTGGGTCGCAGACATTGAATATGATGGAAGTAGCATCTACTATGCCGACGCCGTGAAGGGCCGGTTCACCATCTCCAGAGACAACGCCAAGAACACCCTCTACCTGCAAATGAACAGTCTGAGGTCTGAGGACACGGCCACATATTACTGTGCAGCAGACACAGTGAGTGAGTGTTACAGAGAGCTCAGACACAAACCTCCCTGCAGGGCGCTCATGACCAGCAGGGGGCGCTGAGAGCACAGAGCTCTGGGTGACAGAGTTCCAGCCTGTTGAGAGTCCTAGAAGATGTGGAAGGCCAGACTCTGTGTTTAGCCAGGCTGCCCATAGAGATTCGACTACAATATAGTGTATAATAAACCCTGAAGTCTCCAAATGTTTATTCAACTTGTTTTCTTTGCCATATGTGTTTTGTATTTAATTGTTATAGTGTTTTTGTCTCTCTCTGTATGTCTGTGTCTGTCTCCCTCTTTTACTGTTTCTGTCTGTCTCAGTCAGCCTTTGTGTATCTGTCTCTCCATTCATGTTAGTGTGTGTGTGTGTGTGTGTGTGTGTGTGTGTGTGTGTGTGTGTGTGCATGTTGATATGAGATGTCTTCATCTATCAGCCTACAGGATAATTTTGAAGTAAGTTCCATCACTTGGCCTGGATCTCACCATCTGTCTAGACTAATTTACCAGAGAGTCCCAAGGATCACACTGCCTCCATGTCCCAGAGCTTGGCTTACTCAGTGGCTACCACACCTATCTCTTTTTGTAGTTGTGCAGAACTAAACACAGATCCATTCTCTTATGTGGTATGAACTTGAAAGACAGCTATTTCCATGGCGCCATTATAGAAGAGTTTTAAATGTAGGATAAACTCTAACTTGACCAAATTTCAGAGCCTCACACTGGGCTAAAGTGAGTCTTTCTAGTTATCTGAGCCAGATCCTGAAGAAGCAAAGAATCTGTGAGACTGTGGAAACCTAAACTCAGGGCAGAGTCAGTAAGAATCCCTGGTGAGGGCACTGTTTGGGGTTCAAGTTAGAGTCAACATGGATATCAGGAAGGCCTGTGACACATGAACACAGAAAGACCTTCAAGATCTTCATCATCCTCATACAAACCACTTACAACAGACCCAGCACTGAGCAGGTGTGGTGCTGGTAATAACTGTGTGTGAGGCTCCAGCACTGAGACATGAGGCCAATGAAGCTGGTGATTCTCACTGAGCTGCAGTTACCTGCTAACAGCTCCTAACCCACTCCACAGGTAACGTGTCTTTTCTTCCTCTGACTTATTTGTTATGGTTTATTTTGTATAGTTTCCCCAGAATTTAATGAGAATAATGAATTGTCTCTTAACATATTAATTCCTTTTCTTTCCTCCAGGCTTCAAATGTCTTATTTGCAGAGCTATCACAGGCGAAGATGTAAAGGACTTGGGACTCATTCTGAGTATGGGTTCTTCATCTGTGGCTCAGAAGTAGTCAGTGTTAGGCCCAGCATGAGCCTAATTTTCAGAAAGGATGAAGAGAACTCAGGAGACAAGATACCATCGATGCAAAATCGCAAAGGTTTATTTTAACCTTCGCGCAATGGTGTCACCCCTGCTGGTCAGCAAAGAGTGGCCCTGGGAGACAAAGGCCTTGGGTTTTTAAAAGACAAGGCACTGTAATTTTAAGGTTGCAGTCTTGGAAATTCAAGATTGGATGAGGAATCTATAAAGTAAGATAATTGGTTAGTCTTAGGTGCTCAAGCTTGGCCAGTCCTGCCAAGTGTGGATGCAGCTGCAATTGAAGATGGGGGTGGTTAGCTCATCCTTGAAGATTGGGGCTGCAGGCTTTTGAACGGAGGTCAGAGTCTACCAGAAGAAGGATTGAGGCCATCTGGGTTGATTGCTAAGAAACACTATCTCGAAGACAAGGGTCTGGTCATTCTTTTTGCTGAGTGAAGGTCATTGCTTGCTTGCCTTTTTTTATATCTGTCCTCACAGATAAGGTCACATTCCTCTGTTCCCTGGAAAAGTACTAAGAGGCTTTAGCTTAACCTGGACCTAAAACTCAAAACTATAGGCTTTAGAAGACATACAGGTTACAAAGTTAGTCTGATTCTTTCAGTCAGGTGTGGCACTTAGGGCCATAACAGAGCATTCTTCTCAATGGAAACCTAGAACCACATGGGTGGTGTCATTGTGAAAGAGTAGGTGAGCACTGGAAGCCAGGTGATGCTGACTGTTCAGTCAAAGCATCATGCCACCTGGGAAATGGTCTGTATTTGTCAGATTGTCACAGAGTTGCATGATCTGTGGTGATGGCATAGCTACTGCTGCAGCACACTCTTGTCCTGTGAAGTTGGGAGAAACAGAAGGACAGGGTCTGTGCTGAGGGGTTCAAGCATTAGGCAGACATCAGGTTGATGAAGGCAGGAGGCATAGCTGCTGCACTGCATGATTCTTACTACTCTGTCTTGCTTTGCCATCAACAGGTCCATTCACCTGTGTTAGGACAATGATCCTGACAGAGATGAGGCTTTAACATCAAGCCCACAACAGCTTCCCAGCCACAGCTGCACAGGGAAAAACTTGAAACTAGTGATAACTGGAAACTAAGGTCTAGACAGGTTAACAACAGAAACTGATGATTTTTCTGATTTCTCCTCAGTTTCCAACAGTTGCTAGTTAACAGGCTCTACAATTCTTGGTAGTGGATGTCTTCTGAGAGCCAAGCATCAACCGTTCTGTAGTTTCTGTAAATTGTGAAGGAGATGTGCATCCTTGCAGAGCAGGGCAGAGGGAGGAGCCTGGGGAGGCTGAGAGCACAGGGTGGAAGATTGCAGCACGACAGCAAAGGAAGAGAGGAGTCAGATGCTGCTAAATCCCTGTTCCCAAAAGAGGTACAGGAACAGGGATGAGTTGTCCACAAGGTAAAGGCCCTCATCAAAGCGTCCATCTTCCTATCAGGAATCTGTCCCCTCTAAGCTCATTCATTGGACAAAAGAGTTCCAGAAATGTTTACTTCACTGCTGCTTCCCGGTGCTCATTTCAGTCTCCTCCAGGTCACTATTCACAACAGACAGAGGAAGAATCCCATGAAACAAGAGTCTATAAAAATATATATTCAACCTTTGTGAAGAGTGCAGGAGATAGGTTACTTCAGGTCTGTGAGTAAAGAGAGGTAAAATCTCATTTTTTTTTATTGTCCCTTCATGCTCTATGCACTCCCAGGTTTGCTCAGCAAGTGTTAGAATAATGTGTCTGACAAGGACACATGCTGTGGGCAAACTCTGAGATCACTGGCTGGAAAATTATACCAGAGGGTTCTACACGGTCCTTGAAATACCAGGTTCAATATACTGTCCACCAAATATGGAAACTGTGCACAACATCCAGGAATATGGTGACCAGGACCAATGGCTGCAGCACTGCAGTGCAGCCCACATCAGGCCCACATGTTCTCCTGTGGGTTCAGTGTAGAGGACACATGTGGAACTCAGTCTCAACTTTTATGCCGATCCTACTGCATCAGCTCCAACCTCTAGGTTCCTGCCCTGATAGAGACACTGTCCTCAGTTCCTTTTCAGATGAACAGCAATGTGGAAATGCAAGCCAAACACTTTCACCAGAAGGTGGTATGGCCATGGTGTTTCATTATAGAAAAAGTAACTCAATTTAACACCCCTGGTTCTCCATCATTCCTGGGCTGTAGAACATTTGCTGAAATCCCAGACTCACTGTCTGTATCTGACCGTTCCCCTGCTTACACCATGTCCACCAATAGAACATGGTTCTCAGGAACTATACTATATATCTGTTGTCTGAAAGGCAAAATTCAAAACTGTATAAAGTGTGTGTCTTCTGTAAGGAATAAAACATCCCTGAAATAAATGAAGTGAGAGAAGAGGACGTTGATCATGGAAGACTGTCTGAAGCAGGGGAGGGCAGAGAGAGTTGAACGTTTCTAAGCTTTTTTGTTTCTTCCTCAGGGAGGTTCCTGAAAGTGATGAAGGAGTCCTCGAGGCACAGGTATCCCACAGACCCCAGCCTCCCAATGATGCTCTGCCCCAGCGTCACTGCAGAGTTTAACTCATTGAATGAGAAGCTCCAAGACGTTGACTCAGCACATGGATATTACAGGACTCTCATCACAGAACCAATAGAAATGAATCTGAATTTGGTGCACAGTGAACACACCATACTTCAGTGGACTTCAGTTGAGCCATGGAAGGAAACCAGCATGGATAAATCGGTTCTCATCTGATGATGGGAGTAGGAGGTGACCTCTCTGCTTTGCTGTGCTGGGAACATGTTCTTTTATGTATTATTATATGTGAGTGTGTGTGTGTATGTGAGTGTTTGTGAGTGTGTGACTTTCAATATCCATCTTGTGATTGTGATAATATCTTGCCAGGGTGTATCATATAGGACCACAGTGGGGTAAGGATAATAATTATTTCTGTCCTCTGGTATCTGGAAAAGTACCCTTCTAAACTGTGAAAGCTGCCAGTATAGATGAAGCTTCCAGCTGGTACTAGGATGACATCTCCATGTTCTATGACGCAGGTACCTGGTGCCTTCAGCAGTAATATCTGGGTGACACGTCTAGAGGGTAAACTAGAGCACAGGCAATACTCTTCAACATTTAGGCATTGAATGGACCCCACTAGCCAACATCTCAAAAAGAGGTAAACTGTTTCTAGGGCTTTTATTTCCTAGCATGATGTGACTTTTTGGGCATTGCCTCTTGTTATGAGAACTCCATGTTGGTATAATGTTCTTGTGAAATGCATACACTTTACCCTTGTTCATGCTAATATTGATTTCTCTAACCCACCATCTTGTTTCAATCCATACATGGCGTTATGATATTTATTCTAAGCAGCACCTGTCTGAAGTTTGTGTAAACACGCCACCATTTGTTCTCTGTACTGTCAATAAAACAACCAGCCAATGCTGAGCAATGGAGAGTATAGGGTGGGACATCCTAGTCCTGAGGGGAAGAAAAAAATGTGAGTAGGTGCATTTAGACAGTGGAGATCTGCAGGAGAGGACTTGAAGAAGAGGCAAGAGGAGAGATGAACCAGACATAAGATATGACTAAAAGCAATTATAATGTGGGAATTCTGAATGGAGGAAGCTATACAGCCTTGGAGGTTTAGGATGGAGTAACTATTGCCCAGCATTGTGCTCTAGGTTAATTAAATAAATCCTAGTCTCTGTGTAGTGATTTTGGTACAGTTGATTAAGGAATAACCAGTGTTTAACTAAAGGATACATCAATAATAAATATTAACAATCAACAACAACTCCACCTTCTTCTATGTGTATATGTGTATGTACACGTGTATAAGTATTTCAGAAATCTTCTATAGTAGATAGGCATGAGACGTAGTGTGAGTTCAAACATCACTTCCCTATAGAGCATTCTCAACAAACACAGGACAGCTCAGACCTCAGGAAGCTCAGGCCTGTACTTGATGAGCAGGTGCTACAAGTCATGCCGAGGGCTGGCTGATACTGTACTTTGTGGTTTCCTCTTCCTGCTTAGGAATCTTCCCAAGACTCTTCAATATTTCTGTGAAAATACAAGATGGTTTGCTTTTAATACAACATTATTTTCCTGTGGGAAATCTAAGTTACCCATCTGACACTTACCCTATGAATCATTCTTTATTTGTTCATATGTGGAAACAAGCAACACCTATTTTAAACTATGAATTATGTGTAAATGATTACTAAATTACAAAGTGTACCTTACCTGTATTAGCACTCTAAAGCAGGTTGCAAAGGACTTATGCTCTCTTTCAGATGCCAAATGCAATTGTATCCCTCAAGAAGGCACATTAAGTCATTGTCTTTCATATATTCTCTGTTTGAATATTCTGGTAGTTGGTAAAAATGATTTTCCCTGTGAAGTCTCAAGAATAATCCTCTCCCAGATATTACTTGAAATGCACAGTCCTGAAACATATGAGTGTTAATGTCAATTACGCTTCTTTTACTAGTCCTTATCAACTCTTGAAAACGTTTTGATATTTTTCACGGTTTAATGCTATTCACCAAGGATTTGATCACACACACACACACACACACACACACACTTGTGAAAGAATGTATCCCCTAGCCTGGGATAATTAATCTTTATATTTTGTGGGGGAAAAAAACACAATGTCCTTTCCTAAAAGGACACTAACAAGATCACTTCTGACTTTGGTGACTCAGGAGCAGCAGTCAGCACACATTGTTGTCTGTAGACCAATCAACACAGGTAGGTCACAGCAGGTGTGAGAAATGAAGCACAGAGTGTGACTTAATGATGATTGCACGGTAATCTTTAAAAAGTCTTGAAATTCAAATTCATATAAGAAGAATCCTAAGGAATGTTGGCAGAATGTATTTTGAGGGTGTGGGAAGATGTTGGCCAGAACAAGAAATTATAATTGGGTGAATAATGTGATATTGGCAATGTGAACAAAGAGCCTAGGCTTAATGCAGTTGCTATAACTTGTCAAAATAAAAATTTGCTAAAGTTTCATTTGATTGGTCAGCTGAATTGTGGGTCAAAAGATGACCCCTAAAGCAAAGATCCAAAGTATCATTTCCTTTAATCTTGATAATGGGATCCAAAGCTCCAAGAGATAGTAATTTAGGAATGGACTTAGTATATGGAATCTAATCTTCCAACATGGGAGGAAACAGAAGACAGGCCCTTCCCTAGAACTGGGAGAATTTGACTGTGAGAGGAACACCAGGATTCCGGAAGAGCTTTGTACTTGTTCTTCTCTGTAGGCTAGCACAGACAGTGTAAGCCCTGGATAGTCCAATTAAAGGTTATCTTGATGAACGTGAATTTTGGAGAAGCATGAGCCCAGTGACAGCATTTTGATGTCTAAGCAAAACGGAGTGTTCTGACTTAAATGACAGCAGAGCAGAGCATTGACTGCAGTGGTCTTCCCCACATAAACTGATGACAGTGGCTAATTAGCCATGGTGTTCCCTG
>NW_026585999.1:0-1516 GCF_907164565.1 Psammomys obesus | reverse complement strand
TCACACAGATGCCCACCAATTCACCACACACACACACACACACACACACACACACACACACACACACACACCACGGAGAGAATTGTTTTACAACACATTTTCTAGTGTATAGGAGTCAGTGGGACCCATCTCTTGTATACAAGGCTCTTAGACTTACCTTGGCTTTGGTATCCTTCCCTGTGCTTATTTCCTCTTCCAGGAACCTTTTTCATTCCAAGACTCATTGATATCACAGGTAAATTACAAACTGTGCACTGGTTCAGCTAAGTTGGACCACCAAAACCAAGTTCCCAAGAAGGAGGGCTCCAAGCTAAGCTTCAAATTAGCTGCATGTTGACCCATCATAGTCTCCTAACCTAACCTAGCTTCTTGGCTCCTGTGAAGAAGACGTTGGTAGCACTAGAGGAAGTCAATGTCCCATGGTCATTACCCGGGAGTTTTCCAAAATATTACAGTTCATATAATATGAAAACAGCTCTCAGGTCAGGCAGTATGAAGCTGTTGAAGTCACCTGCAGGGCTTTTCTTAAATGCAGCATTGTGTACAACTATGAGGAGGAATCTGTCCTGAGCTACAGGCCCCTGATGTCTTTCCTCAAAGCTCTGTTTAACTACCCAAGTGGCTATCTACATAGCACCCCACCTGTCATGATGGCAAGTTGGTGTGTGAGGTGTGAGCCACCTTTCTCCCTCAGTGGACTGCAATTTCTAGCAGAGCAGGAGGCTTTGCTTGTCAATCATCCAGGTTCTCAAAAGAGGCTAACTCCCCAGATAGACTTGTAAATGATCACAGAAATGAACAATTGCATGACATGTAGGTGAATGGGTGGATGGTTACATGGGTGTGTGTTTATGGTTGAACAAGTAGGCATCCTGCCCCTGCTGCCTCAACCTGCCTGCTGCTCCTTTGCACAGAGTCCACAGATCTTCTCAACGACCTCATCACAGAGCTCCTTTGTCTCTTCACAGGAAGAGTGCAGCACAAAATGCTCCCTCTGCAGCTTTCTGTTCTTGTTTCTCAAGGTGTTAATGGAAAGCATCAGTTTACTCTATTCAATCATGAGATGGCAATGACGAAGCCTGAAACAAATCATAATAGGGTGAGCCCCAGCCAGCCAGTATCTGCCTCCCCACATCCAAGTACCATCGTCCTTACAAGGTCCCTGGTCTCCAGAGAGCCCCAGACTAGGGCCTACAGTGGCTCTTCCAGCATCAACTTGAGGCATGCCAAATACAGAGAAGAGCCAAATTCCAGAAAGACTCAAAGTTCTGAAAACCCTGACATGATACTGAATTCATGCACCTCCCAGAGCAGGAAGTGGCCCCATCTGTGTTTTATCTATCCATGATATTTCGAAGATATCAGCACATAGAAAGCAAACCATCTCTAAGCTACGACTGCAGAGCCTTCAGATTACTAGGGATTTATGGGTCCCATCGAAATCAGCTTTTTAAAATCCACTACCAGACCCCAAGAGGAAAACCATTTCATGGTGCAAGTATTTTTTTCTATCTAG
>NW_026585998.1:0-1208 GCF_907164565.1 Psammomys obesus | reverse complement strand
CAGTGAGGAAGAAATGTATAAACAAATTTATAAATATGAATGTATAAACCACTTAAAAATAGAATACATATGAGAGGAACATAATGAAAAAGAGAAAGGAAAGGAAGAAAAGGAGAAAATTATATTTCAATTTTTAAAAAATTAAAAAAATATGGGTGGGCAAAAAAGCTCAGCATGTAAAGGTGCTTTTGTGCTAGCCTGGTAACCTACACAAAGGTGAAAGAAGACAACTGCCACCACAGAAGACACTGACTTCTACAAAAGCACCACGGTAAGTATGCCCAATGCATCATCGTCATCATCATCATCATCATCATCATCATCATCATCAATTATCATCATCATCATCATAATCATAATAATAATAAATATAACTGAAAGATTTGAAAATAAGAAGTAAGAAAGAAGGGATTTTTGGTTAGGGAAATTGGAATTTTGGTATGATTTATCATTTGACTCCTACACCTAAATATGGAAGCAATTAAGACATAATTTCAATCAAAACTGTAAACAGATGCCCTAAATAGTTCTTTGTCGATCTTTTCAGTCTGTACTTACAGTGGGAAACATGTTTCACAGTAGAAAAATATCTATACTAAGTTATTAATTAGATTATGGGATGACACAGGGTCAATTGTCAGAATTTAACTTCCAAAGGCATTATTTGTGTCATTACATAACAGAAGACATTGAAGGAAGAAGCCAGAATTTTCTATCCTGAAAATCTCTATAAACTTAGTTCATTGGATCAGAGATTTTCTAGAAAAAGGCAAATATATTCAATTGTCAGGCAGTGTGTGTGTGTGTGTGTGTGTGTGTGTGTGTGTGTGTGTAATGTTTGTTAGAATAATAAAGCAACCTAAATTGGGCTTTCCCAATTTGGGGCACTCATTTCTGCTTCTCTTTGTGTAACTCAAATGAGTAGAAGCTGTTTCTTCATTGTGTAAGTAAGACATTCATATAGAGATCATCTAAACTGTCCATTCCATTCTTTTTCAAGTCCATCTGAAATCACATGATTGTGAGTTCATTTGTCATCTGACTGAATTTTTCTACTAAACAATTTCCAAATGGCATTTTTCATCTGAGCATTTCTCAAGGTGTAGATTAATGGGTTAGCATGGGAGTTATCATAGTATAAAACATAGCAACTGCTTTATCAATGTAGCTGCAGGTCTCATGTACACAAATATGCAAGGCACAAAAAA
>NW_026585997.1:0-1531 GCF_907164565.1 Psammomys obesus | reverse complement strand
TGCTCAACCATGTTTGTAGCAGCTTTATTTGTAATAGCCAGAAGCTGGAAACAGCCCAGATGCCCCTCAACTGAAGAATGGATGCAGAAACTGTGG
This sequence comes from Psammomys obesus, assembly GCF_907164565.1. Lineage (NCBI taxonomy): Eukaryota > Metazoa > Chordata > Mammalia > Rodentia > Muridae > Psammomys > Psammomys obesus. The sequence goes on along the minus strand of NW_026585997.1, from coordinate 1,435 downwards.
TACATCTATACAATGGAGTATTACTCAGCAATGAAAAATAAGGAAATCATGAAATTTGCAGGTAAATGGTGGGACCTGGAAAGGATCATCCTGAGTGAGTTGTCCCAGAAGCAAAAAGACACACACGGTATATACTCACTCATATACATATACAACATAGAATAAACCCACTAAAATCTGTACAGCTAAACAAACTAAGCAAAAGAGAGGACCCTAACTAAAATGTTCAATCCCCATCCTGAAAGGCAAAGAGGATAGACATCAGAAGAAAAAGAAAATAGGAAACAACCTCGGAGCCTGCTACAGAGGGCCTCTGAAAGCCAGAAGAAAACAGGAAACAACCTTGAAACCTGCCACAGAGGGCCTCTGAAAGCTTCTGCAGTATAGACTGTCAAAGCAGATGCTGAGCCTGATGGCCAACTGATGGGCAGAGGGAATGGAATTTTATGTAAGAAGTGGGAAATAGTAAGAGCTGGAGGGGACGGGAACTCCACAAGCAGAGCAACAGAACAAGATAATTTGAACACAGAGAACTTCCCAGAGACTCATACTCCAACCATGGACTATTCGTGGAGATGACCTGGAACCCCTGCACAAATGTAGCCCATGGCAGTTCAGTGTCCAAGTGGGTTCCATAGTAATGGGAAGAGGGACTGCCTCTGACATAATCTGATTGGCCTTCTCTTTGTTCACCTCCCCCTGAGGGGGGAGCAGCCTTACCAGGCCACAGTAGAGGACAATGCAGCCAGTTTTGATGAGAACTGATAGACTAAGATCAGAAAGGAGAGGAGAACCTCCCCTATCAGTGGACTTGGGGAGTGGCATGCATGCAGAAAGGGGAGGGAGGGTGCAATCAGGAGGGGAGGAAGGAGGGGCTTATGGGGGGATACAAAATGAATAAAGTGTAATTAATAAAAAAATAAAAAAAAAGAAAACGTAAAGGTTCCACAGATAACAGAAAGCTTCTCATTTGAAATTCTGTACAGCTGCCATTTAAACAATGTTTACTTTGCCTAGGTCAGTACTGTCCTTTAAAGTCCCACAATTGACAGTTTTGATAATAAGTTTCCTCACATTTGTCTAGGCACAGCACTCTGGGGCCCTGAGGTTCTGTTCAATCATATGCTCTCTCTGTTCTATATAATAACTGTTCCATTATCGATATTTCAGATTGCTGTATCACTGTCCTCCTTTTAGGCATTGGCTTGAGCACAAGAGAAGATTGTCCTTTCCTGAAAATGATTTAAGAGAGTGTTATTAGTACTGTCTTTATTTTATTCCATGGAAAAGTTATTTTGGTGGTAAAGATCTAGCGATTTTTAATCTCAAATTATAATTTTAAAATTAGCCTACCTTTCCTTCTCATGAATTTCACACTGATGAGGATAATTAACAATTGCTGTGACCTTTATAGAAGGCAAAAGGACTATTTAAT
>NW_026585996.1:0-1555 GCF_907164565.1 Psammomys obesus | reverse complement strand
GTTCAGCTATCCAATGACCTAACAATTCTAAAACTACTTAGCATTATTGTATGAATTGCATATCTTAATATAAGCACCCCCCCAAAAAAAAAATCTTGATGTAGTCATGGGTCACTGGTTTCTTCAAATGTTACCTGTTTTTTAAAAATGCCTTCAATTCTTTTACATTTTTCTAATTGGTATAGTCCAGATGGTTCAATTAAAATTCGGTGAAAAAGACATTATCTAATCTCATCCTTTGCTTGGCATTTATTTTGAAAATGAGTATCGTCTCCCTCCAATGGTAACATTTCATTGAAACTCTTGAAATCTGTCTGAAGGGGATAGACCCATGAATCTGTTTTTACAATATTTTTTTTTACCTCTCTTTAATGTGGGTCCTCATGAAGGTCTTTACTTGAGGTTTTTTTCTATGCTTTAGGATGACCTTTATCACAAAAATTCTAAGTAATATGTGAGGAAACTGCTACCTTACAGCTTCAGTCATGTTGTTGTTGTGTCAGTAAATGGGCCTCTGCACTATCTGTTGCTAAGTATGTCATTCAGATTTGAAGTAAACATACTCTGTTTAAAGGAAATTTTCACCCTCAAGCAGAAGTGAATAATTAATGTGAAGTAAAACAAATATTTTCAAGTCTCAGTAATTAATATATCATGTTTTCAATTCTCAATGATTAATATAATGCCTCCTATAAAACAATTATTGACCTTGAGCTCTAGGGCAATACTAAATGTAGTTACTAAAATGACATTCATACCATTTATGTATCTTTTGTTCAAGGGGATAAAAAGCTACAGAGAGGAGAAAATTAGTCAGTGTGCTATATTCAAATCATTTTCTTTGTAGCAAATGCTTAATTTTTAATAGGTTTGCAGTAATAAAAACAATGCCAGGTCATTTGCATTTTAAGTCTCTCTTGTGTGAATAAATCAAAAGACTTAAAAAATTTTCTAACAGTATTATAAATCATCCAAAGGTCAGAAGTTACAAGTTTTCCAAGTGTATTTTGCTATGCATAAGCACTATAATTCCTCTAATAAATTTAAGCAATTATTTTGAACTTAAAATGCTTTATTATTTTACAGTATCTTTATTTCCATGACTTCATTAGCATACTTCTAAAATAATTATTCTTTTGAATCCTTATTTTTTATAAATATATTTCATGGATTGTTTAACTACTTTTTATAAATATATTTCATGAATTGTTTAACTCTAAGCCTCCTATTAAAATGTGATTAAATCTGAAGAAAGGAATATGCCACTTCTTTTTAATTTGTTAAAACGTGCTGCTTCAAAATAAAGTTTTCTATAAAGCCAAGCTTAAGAATATTGTAATGGATACATATTTCTTTATTTTGAAATTTTTGAACATCTGTGTTTACTATAACAATCACAATATAAATATTTTATGTAATAAAACATGCATTAACTTTTAAATTAATTTGTTTTATATAATACGTTAAATTTAAAGTTTAGAATAAATTGATATTGAACTAAAATGAATATCAATATAAAATAATTCATATTTACCTTCCTTACGCAGATTAATTT
>NW_026585995.1:0-2864 GCF_907164565.1 Psammomys obesus | reverse complement strand
GGGATAGGACAAATCACATATTTTAGCTCCATCAAAGATTTTAAATTTTTCATGATATTCATAAGGATAGGCATTATGATGGGGTTAGAAGCAAAACCTAGGACACAGAGATGGGTGCATCTAATCAGGGCAGAGATTGCAGAATCACTTATAAGGCAATTATTTAGCTCTAGATATAGAAGCATACCAGAGAGAATTACCAGAAGAGTGCAAATGGCCTCAAAATCATTCCAATACATTGTGTTGTTACTAAGATTCAAGAGCTTTAGGTGGGTGGCCTGAGGACTCTGAGACAGAAATTGGTAGTCTCTGGATGAGAGATTACAGAATGGCAGATACAAGAAATCTAAACCAGGTGGTATGAATCTGTAAGGATGAAAAACAAAAACAAAAAAGCTTCTGAAGAATGAAAACTGAATGAGGAAAACTCTACCTTTATGTCTAGAAGAAACTACTTTTCACATGTATGATACTTGAGTATCAGTGTGTCAGTGAGTGCTTTAATTCACTTAATAGTTTTGTGACTTTGAGAAAGTTAGTTTTGTTTTATTTTTCCAGTTGTTTTTGAGACAGGATATTACTATGTAGCTCAGGCTTTCCTAGAACTATGTAGACCAGGCTATCCTTAAACTCACAGAATCTACCTGCATTTGCCTCCTGAGTGCTGAGATTAAAAGTACATTCCAGGGGGCGGAGCCAAGATGGAGACTAGCACACACAGTTTCTGAGCTGTAGAAGAGCTAAATGTCTGAGTTGGTGAGTTGGAAGGACCTCTAACCCAGGAAAACACTGGTGAGGCTTTCTAAACAAGAGGGAACAACGCAGGAGGTGAAAACTTTGGTTTAGGGTCACCTGGGGACTTGTTTGGGTAAGTTGAGAAAATATCCTTTGATCTCTTGCCACTCCCCTCCCCCAGACCTCCCTCATCCTCGGCACAGCAGCACAGCAGACTCATCTTTCTCAGCACAGACCTAAGTGCCTGGGGTCTGCAGATCCTGCAGATCCTGAGGCGGAACTCCAAGCCCTTTAGTGGCAACTGCCAACAGTACCTGTCTTAGAGTCCCAGATTTGTGTGGCGGCTGCACCATCCTCCCAGGGCCTGAGTCTGCTAGATGCCATACTAGCTCCACAGGATCTCGATCACTGAAGGTATGGTCCGCCCAATCCCACAGTGACAGAGAATACGCTATATACTCACCAAAACCAGGCAGAAACACCATACAAGCTATGCACACCAGGCGCTGGGCCTCCCAAGGTTGGAGAGCACAGTGAAGAGACCACAGGACTTCCCAGAAAGCATCTGGACTAGGAACCCAGTCTCCAGTTACAGTGGAACTTCCTAACCTGGCAACAAAGCAGCACTAAGATGGCGGGGCACATCACACCTCCAGTTTAAGATGAACCAGGACCAAACCAGAGTACAGAGAGCCTGGATACCCCTATCCCTACCGACGTGACCACCTTGAGATCTCCAGCACAGCGGGACCTCCTAACCTGGCAGTGGCAGCAGCAAGGAGCTGGCAGAGCACATCAAAGAAACAGGGCCAAACCAGAGAGCAGACAGCCCGGATCTCTGCCATGTGACCTGTCTGTAAGTGAGTGCACCCTTGAGGATCTGCAGATCCCCAGATCCTGGGTCCTTCTAAAACAGAAGCTAGGCATTGAACCCCCTCTCACCCATATACCCACTTTGGGAAACAGAGGGGCACTTGGGACATTGAAGTTCCTGCTCTGTGAGTCTAATTGAGGAGTTAAGGCAGTTAATGCCAGAAATTGTGCTGCTATTATCACTAGCGCCTGCGACATATACAGTGCAGAGCCCCACACACACTCAAGGGTTCAACATTATACATCACTCTGTCCCTCGAGACACACGTCCATGCAGACTTACACACACAAACACACACACACACACACACACACACACACACACACACACACGAGCGTGCACACACACACACACCTGTATTTGCCCGGTTTGCATCTGCATACTTTTCTCCCATAGGTACAGCTAATCCTCAACACACGCTGAGGACACGAGACCTCTCGCAGGTTCCTGAAGAACTCTCCAGACTCCAGAGAGAGACAGTACCAGTCTGATCTGCAGAATCCAAAAACAAACAGGGAAGGATTCAGATAAGCCAATGGCCAGGGGTAGGCGAAAGAACACTTCCAACATAAATCAGGACATCATGACTTCACCAGGAAACCCCAAAATTGATGGATACTCCAATTCATCAGAAGCAAAGGAAAATGACTGTAAAGCCATGCTTATCCAATTATTTGAGGTTCATAAGGAGGAAATGAACAAAGAAACACAGGCAAACATAGCCAAACAAATAGAGGCACAAGTAGAGATAAATTTAGTGGCATATAAAAAGGAAATGAACAAAGAAATAGAGACCATCGTAGAGAGACAGGAATCTTAATTCAAACACATGAAAGAAATGGTGCAAGGCATGAAAACAGAATTAGAATCAATAAAGAAAATACAAACTGAGAAAACCCTTGAGCTGGAGAACTTGGAGAAAAGATCAGGAACCACAAAAGTAAGCATCACCAACAGAATACAAGAGATGGAAGAGAGAATCTCAGGAGCTGAAGACACACTTGCAGAAATTGATACTTCTCTCAAAGAAAAAGTAAAATCAGTAAAGTTCCAATCACAAAATATCCAAGAAATCAAGGACGCTATGAAAAGACAAAATCTAAGAATAATAGGAATTGATGAAACAGAAGACTCCAGGCTCCAAGGTCCAGAAAATATTTTCAAGAAAATCATAGAAGAAAATTTTCCCAACTTAAAGAAAGAGATGTCCATAAATATACAAGAGGCCTACAGAACACCAAATAGACTAGACCAG
>NW_026585994.1:0-21065 GCF_907164565.1 Psammomys obesus | reverse complement strand
TTTTTTTTTTTTTTTTTTTTTTTTTTGTGTGTGTGTGTGTGTGTATGAATCATGTTTGGTCTCTGACCTGTCTGGCCTCTGATTCCTGGGAGTGTCAGGGGTGAGCTTCTTCCAGTGGCATGGGTCTCAAGACAGGTGAGTCATTGTTTGGCCATTTTCACAATTTCTGTGCCATTTTTACCCCAGCACATCTTACAGGCACAGAAATTTGAATGTTCTGTGGCTGGGACTGGAAATTTTGACTGATTACAGGAGGTGGTTTGTTCAGGCTCTGTATCTCCCACTATCACGAGTCTTAGCTAGGGTCATTGTTGTAGATTCCGGGGTTTCCATTTCCCTAGGTTTTTACCTCATCCTTGAAGTGCTCTCTAATCCAGTATATCTCCCCATACTCTTTTCCTCCATCCGATCCCACCCTGATCCCTTCTTTTCCCCTATTCCATCCTTCCTCCAAATGACCTTTTCTGATCCCATCCTATCCTGCTCTTTCCCATGGAGATTTATGTCTCTCCACCTTGGTTCAAGGAGGAACTCATCCACTTCTAATGACATGTATCAGTCAAAGAAGTAATGGTTAGTCAGCTGAAGCAGGCAGAAGAACAGGACTCAGTGAAGTGAAAGAGATGGTGCTCAGGTTATAGAATATCTAAAAGGGACTCCCAGTCTTATGTGTGAACAGAGGACAAGGAACAACCTCATACTCTTCATGTGTAGTCCAGAAGCAAATATGGGAACTCAAATAAAAATCTGATTTTTAAAAATATATGTCATGAAAAAGGAAAATGCTAAAGAGATTCCTTTTAATTTAGAAGTGCTGAAAGAATATAAACTATTAAGGATTCTAACCCAGAAAGCTAAGAAAATAAACGGGAGTTTAAAATGGTTTCACAGCAAAATAACTTGAAGTCAAAAGCAAGCCAAGAGTCAAACACATCTGATGATTGCAACATTCTCATGGCTGGAATTAAATTCACTATATTAGAGAAAGAACAGAAATCATGAAAATAAGGAAAGACTGTTTAAATCAATGTTACCATTGCAATGAAAATCCGAAGTTTTGAAGAGAATGAATGAATAAAATTGTGTTTAAAATATAGTATAAATTCTTCTTAAAATGAAAAAAAAAATTCTACAAATCTAGGTAACTCATCTCTTCACTGTGCACATGGTTCCACATCCAATTTTATGATTTGAGGAATCAACTTTAATATTAGCACAAAATTCTTCAGACCTACTGACAAAATTGGTTTTTACAAGTGAAGGATATGAGTGCTGTGGAGAGGAGGTGAAGCTGGTCAGGGCAGATTTGGGTCCACTGAAGTTTCTCATTCTCATCCAACAGTTGCTGAGTGCTGCTGAGGATATTGGCTCAGCATGCCAATTTTTTTAGTTCTTTCTTTGCAACCTCAGCTGAATCCTTGGTTTTAGACAAGCACCTCTCTCTCTCTCTTTCTTTCTCTTCTCTCTCTCTCTCTCCTTCTCTTTCTCCCTCATTTTTTTGTGTGTTTGTTATAGTGCTGTGGACTGCCCTCTGTGGTGATTCTCCTGAGGCAGTCTCACTGTGTCTCTCTAAAAGGGCGTTATGCTTCACAAACGGTTTAGATGACTTCAGCTTCAGAGCCTTAATCCCAAAGATATCCTAGAGATAGCCATCTTCCTCAGAGATGTATTCATATTCTAGTCCAAAGCTGCTGTACTTTCATATATAAGAACAATCCTATGTTCCTTGCATCCTAAAAGCTTATTAGAACAGCATCCCTCATTCCTTTATTCTGGGATGCAAGTTTTTTTTTGTTTGTTTGTTTTTGTTTTTGTTTATTTCCTGGAGCAACACATGTCACTTCCATAAGCATCCTTTTTTGTTTTCTATCCCCTCCCACACCCAGAAAACCCTTGCTATGCCAGTCTGCTTAAGATGTCACAGTCCTCATCTGCATTGTCCACTTGGCTTTGTCTACTGAGATGTATATACTCTTGTAATTTATGTTACAAGTATCAACTCTTTCAGTTGTTTTTCATCCTTTTGGATAGGTGTGCCTTTTGTCCATTATGCTCAGAAAAACATAAACCTTTGTTGGAAAGTCCAACCTCTCCTATGGACATCTGCAGTTCCTTCTGTCAAATAACACTTGTTTGGTCCCCTGGTGTGTGTCACATAGGAGGTTGTCTGCAAGCAGTCCTTAAGTGTTTGAGTAGAGCGACTTGACTGGGTAAAAGCAGGTATCAAGCTGACAGTCCCACCGTTCAAAAATGTATGCATCACAGGTCAAGCATTGTAAACTGTAAGTAAGTGTTCTTTACGGCATGTGTGGACGTTCACTAAAAACATACATTTACTTAACATTCTATGGTTCCCTCCTTTAAAACAAGTCAAACTGAAGTACCGTGGACATTCTGAAAGCAAAAGTCAGATAGAGGAATGAATCCCACTGATCTAAAATTGTTCTGATCCTCCTCTGAGCCTTGATTACAGGTTCTAGGAACCACTCAGCCATGACTGAAAAGTGATTTTATTTATTTTTCTTCTTGAAGGGTATAGGCTTGAAAAGGGAGAAAAAGTACATATTCACACATTTTTCTGGTCCTTTCTATGTAGGCATCTCAAAGCTGTTTTGTTGCTCAAACCTGCCAAGGGGCAATATCAGTGATAGCTTATACAAAGAACCACAGGGTCATGAGGTCATGACAGTCAAAGCTCCATCCAAAGAAAAGTAAAATGCCTTCTGAGCCATAGATACCAGAGGGTTCAGAGCACAAGGCTCATTCACTGTATCTTTGCTTCTAAAGAAGGTGATACTGACAACATTATCATTATAATGGCATTATAGTGAAACAAGAAAAAAGAATTGTGGTTTTTGAACAATAATTTGAAGGAACTTGAAATTTTGCAAGGCTCCTTTTCCCTTTTAATTTTTACTTTGGTTGGATACCATACATCTTTTCATAATTTTAATGTGCTTTTTATCTTTCAATAAATCTTTTACTTCAAAAATATTTTAGTTGGCTACACATTATTCTGTTGTGTGATAATAGTTTAACATTTGTTTAAAACAAGAATTATTTAGTATTGTTATTTATTTATAATTATTATAATATTTATTAATAATTATTTATTAATAATTTTATTATATTTGGTATGTTATAGGATTATGGTTACAGATTAACTAGGTACATTTCCACTCCAGACTTTGGAATCAAGTCCCTTTTATTTTTCTCATGACTCAGGTAGTGTTTCAAGGGGGATTTAGTGAATCTGGGTTCAAAGCTCTATTCTGCCATGTGCTTCTCTGTGATACCACAAAAATCGCTGCATGCTTTGGCAGCCCAGCAAAATTAAAAAAATGTTATTTACCAAGTAGAAGCAATGTTCTGATGGAAATGCAGAGAGGCAGAGGAAGAGCAAAGTACAGCTCCCACTAGACTGTAAGGATAGACTGAGAGCTAGTGCTACAGTGTGGGTAAAGAGCAGCATTTCGTCAGATCAGAATCTTCTCTCTGCCAGCTACCTCTGGGTATCAATGAGTCTATGTACCAAATGAACTGACTTCATTTATCTTTAGTTCTAGCTATCAAATTCACCATCACAAGGCTGAAATTAAAAAAGGGGCCACCTTGTTCCTCTTTCTCCACATCTATTGCTGGTGTAAACTTGTATAACCACTTTGGAAATAAATCTGGTGCTTTATGAGACAATTAGGAATAATGCTACTGCAAGATCCAGCTATACCACTCCTAGGCATATATCCAAAAGATGATCAAATACACAACAAGGACACTTACTCAACCATGTTTATGCAGTTTTATTTGTAATAACCAGAAGCTGGAAACAACTCAGACGTCCCTCAGTTGAGGAATGGATACAGAAATTGTGGTACATTTACACAATAGAATACTGCTCAGCAATTAAAAACAAGAAAATCATGAAATTTGCAGGCAAATGGTGGCATCCTGAGTGAGATATCCCAGAAGCAGAAAGACACACATGGCATATAATCACTTGCAAGTGGATTTTAGACATATGATATAGGATAATCATACTAAAATCTGTAAACCTAAGGGAGTTAATCAAGAAGGAGGACCCTGGGTAAGATGCTCAATCTTCATTCAGAAAGGCAAGGAGGATGGACATTAGAAGAAGTAGAAAACAGGGAACAGGACAGAAGCCTACCACAGAGTGCATCTGAAAGACTCTACCCAGCAGAGTAAAATTTTGGGCAGAGTGCAGGGAAATTTATGAAAGAAGGGGGGAGATGAAAGACATGCAGGGGATAGTAGCTCCACAAGGAGAGCAACAGAACCAAGAAATCTGGGCACAGGGGTATTTTGTGAGCCTGATTCTCCAACCAAGGACCATGCATGGAAAGAACTTTGAACCCCTGATCAGAAGTAGCCCATAGCAGCTCAGTGTCCACGAAGGTTCCCCAGTAACAAGAACAGGGACTGTCTCTGACAGGAATTCATGGGCTGGTTCATTGATCACTTCCACCTGAGTTAGGGAGCAGCCTTACTGGGCCACAGAAGACAATGAAACCAGTCCTGATGAGACCTGATAGACTAGAGTCAAATGGAAGGGGAGGAAGACCTTCCTTATCATTGGACTTGGAGAGGGGCATAGGAGAAGAAGAGAGAGGGAGTGTGTGTTTGGGAGAGGATGGTGGAGGGGCTACAGCTGGGATACAATGTGAATAAACTGTAATTAATAGAAATAAAATAAAAATTTTAAAAAGGGGCCGCAGAATGTTGTAACGAATAAATGTTCAGTGAACACTGTTTTATTTCTATTGACTCAGGATCATTAACTCAAAGAATATCAGTGAATGGTGCATGCTCTGGGTCAGTAAGAAAAATTCAAATTTACTTTCTCTATTGAGGGCATATAGTATTCACATAAGGTCCTGCATATGTCTATAATATAAATATTTCTTTATACCAAATTTAACATATGAATTTTTGAAGAAAGATGAGTTTGAAAGGTAAATAAAGCTGAATTTATTAACATTTGATGCTCTCTCACGTAAGTACTACACAAATACTTGCTGAAGAAAAGTAAATTTAACATTTATATGAAGTGAAAATTTAAACTTATTTAAAAAAAAAGTTGGACAAGGCTAATAAATCATTAGCTTATTGCTCAAATTTTTATATAATGCCTGTGCTGGATAGTTTTATGTCTACTTGATAGAAACAAGAACCACCAGAAAGAAGAGAACCTCAATTTAGAAAGTGCCTTTATAAGGTCAGGCTGTAGGAAAGCTTGTGGGGTATTTTATTAATTAATGATTGATAACAGAGAACTCAGCCCATTGTTGGCTTCTGCACCAACTCTTGCCTCTAGGTTCCTGCCCTGTTTGAGTTCCTGTCCTGATCATTGGTAAAGAGCAGTGATACGGAAGCGTAAACCAAATAAACCCTTTTCTTCTGAGGTGATTTGAACAGGAATGACATCTAACCCCATCGACTCATATGTTTGGATGCTTGGCCACAGTGAGTGACACTATTAGGAGGTGTGGCCTTGTTGGAGCAGGTGTAGCTTTGTTGGAAGAGGTGCGTTATTAGGGGCTGAGCTTTGAGATCTCAGATAAAGTCACACCCAGCGTGACATTCTCTTCCTTCTGCATGCAGATCCAAATGCATTTTCAATATCAGGTCTGCCTCTGTGCTACCATATTTCCAACCATGATGGTAATGGACTAAACTTCTGATACTGTAAGCCAGCCCCAATTAAATGTTTTCCTTTCTTAGAGTTGCCATCATCATTATGTTTCTTCAAAACAAGAGAAACCATAAATAAGGCACCATCCTAAGTTTCTTTGGTCATGGTGTTTCAGTATAGAAACAGTAACTCTATATAGGACAATGCCTTTGGCAAAACCTACTCTTTTAGTGACACTGTGAGGAAGAAATTATTTATTAAAGAAAGATAAACAAGGCCTTTCTGAAGTTACATTTATATGCCCTGATGTGTATCTATAGCTACACATCTGTATCTATGTCTATATCATCCATCTCTTTATTTATCTATATCAACATTTAATTTATTTTCTGAAAATTACATGTGTAAACACAGTATAAGCACTATATATATTATTTCTTCTGTCTCTCTCGTCCCTCTCAATCTTCTAACATCCTTCTCTTCTCAAATTAATGGCATTTTCTTAATTGTGTATACATACATACATACATATATACATGTGTGTATATAAATTAAGTATGATATGCTTATACTGTTTTGCCAGTTACTTTATGAATTTTTGGATTCCACAGGATGCCAAATATGCTGTTAACCATAGCCAATGAAATGTCTAGATGATACTCTACAGATGTTGCTGTAGAAGCAGATAGGACACTTTGTACACAAGGAAACACACCATTCAGCAGCTCATAGTCTCTCATGACCTCCTGCATGTGACCTCAGCTACTAAAACAAGTGAGAGACATCTATACATCCCTTGATTATGCATGCCTTCTTAGAGAATGGCTAATACAATCATTATAAAGCCATTTACAACTTATATTATTTATCATTTGGGGTATGTGTGTTGTGTTCAGAACACAGGACTTCACACCATGGAGTTTTCTACCCATTAACATTCAATACTTGGACTTAAGGACAAGTTCTCCTTAAGCCTCTCAGACTGTCCTTGAACTCACTCTGTAGCCCAGGAAGACTTTTGTACACTATACTCCTGACTCAGCCTTGGCAGTGTTAGAATTTCAGATTCAATCAACCAGTTTGCCTACAATTTTTATTCTGAGCTAACTTTCAAGTAGAAAATAGAGTCTTTTTTTTTCTTCACCATTCAGAGAAAGCAAATAAATGGCTGATCATGGTTTTGTCACCTCTTCCAAAAGATGGAGATTTGTTTATATCTTACTTAATGGCAACCTTCTATTGTTCATCAGAGCATGGTCTGTAATGCAGATCTTAAGCACCTAATTCAAGTCAAAAGAATATTTAGTCTATTTGACTTCTGTTTAATAGTTCTCCTAGTGCTTTCACTGAAAATCCTGTGTTTTAATCACTAGATTACACTTACTGTTTATGACTTGATCAGATACTTTGAACTTTTCTACTCATATGTTTTGTGTTTCTGTGATAAAACTCAACCCCATATACTAGTACCAAAATGTCAATACAATCTGCGGTTCTTGCAATCTTTGACTTATATTTTTATTATTTTTTTCATGTACGCTATTAACCAGATAACTCTTACATTGAATAACTAAATCAGATTTTTTCTTTTTTTGTCACAACTAGGTATAGTTTCTATCTTATTTCTCTGAAATGTTTTCTCTGGAGACTAGTACTGTGCTCAGATAAAAAATCATTGCAGAAGTTAAGGAGGCCGCAGCTAATGCAATGAAACAGCAGCATAGGGTATGTAGGCTATAACCTAATTTAGGTTTCAATTCTGAAGCTTAATTTTCAATTTCATTTATAAGATTAAACAATATAAAACAACAAAGTCTATATTAAATTCCCTCTTCAAAATGGTTTAATAACTTTGTTAATTCAGAGGATTTTTAATCAGGTAAATTCAGAGGATTTTGTGAAAAAAATAAAGACAGATCTCACAGGGTCCAGTGTTTTTTCTAAGATACAACATTGTAAATTAACATTTATATAATCCATTTATCACTTTTATATTTATTTGTATATGTGTATGAATATATTGTTTTATTCTAGGCGAATTAATTACATGTATAAATTTATGAACTATCAACATAGTTGAGAGTCACTATAGTCCTATTCAATAATTTTTCATGTTATGATTTTGGATTCACCACTATTTTCCTATTTTCCCTCCTTGCCTCCCATTGTTTGCCTTATGGTCATCCACAAGCTGTTTTTCAATTCTCTTGGCTTGTTTAATAATGCAAAAAGTAAGGGGAATAATATATTTGAATTTTTTGACTTTGTTTTCTTTCATTCAACATCACTCTCCTTAGTTTCTCTGCATAGAAATAGCCCGTTCTTTATGATTGAGCACTGAGTGTTCTGTATAGAGAGATGAAGCAGCTTATGAATTACCATTTAATTGCACTGTTTTGATTCAAGTTATGGTCATTAAAAATAAGCTGCCAAGAAGACCGTTGTTTATTTTTCCTCGTGTGAGAAGTTTTCATTCCTCTGGGAAAAACGTCTGATGAGTAAGAGCTTGGTCATGTAACAGAAGCATGCTCAGTTTTTAAGATCACTTCCAAAATCTTCCTCGGAGCAGCTGTACCATGTAGTCTCAAACAATATTCACATAGTCCAGCTTCGCTACTGCCCATTTGGCAAGCGTCGGGATCACTATTAACCATGATTAGTGCCTGATGGTTGGAATTTGCACTTCTGAGTACTAATGACGATAACATATTTTATATCCTTGTTTCCATCTGAATGCTCCTTTGGTGTCTCCTTGCCAATTTTGAAATTAAATAATATTTTTTGTGGTAAATTCTGAGTGTTCTTTGTGTTATAGATAATACTTGATTCTCATTTATATGAGTTTAATGAATATAATTTTGTAACTTGTCTTCATTCTTTCCACCCTCATGTCTATAGATCAAGCATTAGTTTGCATGAGGTTGATACCTGTTTATTCCTGTTATAGATAATGCATTGATGTTATATCAAAATGTTTTAAATAAAATCCTGAAAGTTTCCTCAGGCTAAAACTTTCAATTTCCTTTTACCTATATGAGCTTATGGCCCTCCTTCTTTCACTGTTTTAATTTGCATAGAACTTCTAAATGAATTATTTTTTTTTAGGTTTAGTCTGGTGTTTTGCCTGTGGGTAGGCTACTTCTCTAGCACTTTATTTTAAAAGGCATGTCATTTTGCTATCAAATGTATTGAATGTGCATCCCATCACATGATCACAAAGATGAACCTGGTCAAGTTCAGGATCACAAAACAAAAGAGAAGGGCACAGGTGTAAGGAAAGACTCATAAGAAAAATAGAAACAACATTGATATTGGTAGAGAATAGGAGAAGCTGGGAAGGGTGAAAAAGCAGCATATATTACTCATAAAAATTAATCAAAAAACAAATTATTTTAAAACATAATATTTTAAAATAAGTGTCATATTTTCATAAATATATCTGAATTATCTGATTTGTTTCATTAATTTGTGTATACTTATACACAAGTCATACATTGTACTAATTACTGTCCTTAAGTTAGCATTTAAACTTTTTGAGTCAGAGACAGTAGAAAGCTCTCTAATCATCTCCCGCTGGGGGGTGCAGCTTCCTCAGGCCACAGAGGAAGACAATGCAGTCAGTCCTGATGAGACCTGATAGGCTAGGATCAGATAGAAGGGGAGGAGGACCTCCCCTATCAATGGACTAGGGGAGAGGCATAGGAAGAGAAGAGGGAGGAATGGTAGGATTGGGGAAGGATGAGGGAGGGGGCCAGAGCTGGGATACAAAGTGAATAAATTGTAATAAATAATAGTAATTAATAAAAATTTGAAAAGAAAACTCTTTGAGCAATTTGGGAAGATTCACTAACCTTTCTTATCTCAACTCTTCTTCATGAATGTATTTATTTATATATTCTCACATCTCTGTCATAATTTACCTAAAACTTTCATTCTGTCAACACTGCAAATGGCATAACAAGCTCTTCTTTATGTGGCTTTAGTTTTTTGTTTCTTACCCAGATAATATGATATTGTATCAACTAAGATTACTGATTGTTGGGGACTGGTCTAGTGCTCTGTGTATTCAGATGCTGAATTCTGGGCTCTGAGATCTGGCTAAACTGTTTTATGATGCTAATACCCTCTTATAATTGATTACATACCATGCCTGACTTTCTGTTTCTGGGTTGTCTCACTCAGGATGATCTTTTCTAGATTCCACCATTTGCCTGTAAATTTCATGATTTCCTTGTTTTTAATAGCTGACTAGTGTTCCATCATGTAAATGTATCACAATTTCTGTATCCATTCCTCCACTGAAAGACATCTAGGTTGTTTTCATATTCCTGCTATTATAAATAAAGCTTCTATGATCATAGATGGGCAAATGTCCTTAATGAATGGTGAGCATCTTTTGGGTATGTGCCCAGGAGTGATATAACTGGACGTTGAGGTAATGCTAATCGCAGAAAGCAACAGACTCATTTCCAGAGTGGTTGTACAAGTTTACATTCCCACCAGCAGTGGAGGAGGGTTCCCCTTTCCCCACAGCCTCTCCAGCATGTGCTGTCACTTGAGTTTTTCATTTTAGCCATTCTGATAGGTGTAAAATGCAATATCAGAGTTGTTTTGATTTGCATTTCACTAATGACTAAGGATGTTGAACATATTTTTAAGTGTTTAGCTGCTATTCTATATTCCTCTGTTGAGAATTCTCTGCTTAGCTCTGCACCCCGTTTTTTCTGAGATATATATTTATTATAATTGATTCACTTTGTATTCCAGCTGTAGCCCCATCTCTTGTTCCCTCCCAATCTCACCCACCCTCCTTCTCCTCCCATTGCCCTACTTGAGTCCACTGATAGTGGAGGTCTTCCTCCCCTTCCATCTGACCCTAGTCTATCAGGTTTCATCAAGACTGACTGCATTGTCTTTCTCTGTGGCCTGATAAGGCTGACCCCCTCCACCCCATCAGGGGGAGGTGACCAAAGAGCCAGCCACTGAGTTCAGGTCAGAGACAGCTCCTGTTTCCCTTACTAGGGAACCCAGTTGGAGACTGATGTCCCATGGGCATAGCCCTTGGTTGGAGTATCAGTCTCAGAAAGGTCCTGTGGGCCCAGATTTTTTGGTTCTGTTGCTCTCCTTGTGGAGCTCCTGTCCCCTCCAGGTCTTTCTATCTCTATTTTTTCATAAGATTCTCTTCATTCTGCCCAAGTTTTGGCTATTAGTCTCAGCATCTTTGATACCCTGGTGAGTAGAGTCTTTCAGAGGCCCTCTTTGGTAGGCCTGTTCCATGTTTTCTCCCTCTTCTGATTTCTATCCTGTTTGAATGTTTCTGAATGAGGACTGAGCAACTTCCTAGGGGTCCTCCTTATTGCTTAGCTTCCTTAGGTATACCCCATTTTTAAATTGGATTATTTGGTTTGTTGGTGTCTAATTTCTTGAGTTCTTTATATAATATGGATATTAGCCCTCAATTGGATGGAGGTTTGGTAAAGATCTTTTCCTAGTCTGTAGGCTGTTGTTTTGTTACAAAACTTAATAATCTGAGCCCAGGGGGACCTGCAGAGACTGATGCACCAATGGAAGACAATGCATGGAGAGGACTTAGATCCTCTGCTCAGATGTGGCCAATTGGCAGGTCAGTAACCATGTGGATCTCTGAGTGAGGGGAGCAACAGCTGCCACTATCATGAACTCAGTTGACTGCTATTTGATCACTTGCTCCTGATGATGCAGCCTTGCCTGGCCATGGAGGAAGAGGATCCAGGCAGTCCTGATGAGACTTAACAAACTGGGCAGATGGCAATAGTAGAGAACTCCCTCTTTCAGTGGACTAGGAAAAGGGCATGGGGAGAAGAGAGAGGGAGGATGGGAATAGGGGGATTTGTGGGAGGGGTCTTCAATCAGGATATATAATGAATAAATTGCGAAGAAAAAATTTAAAAAAGAAAAAATTAATTAAATTCAATGCAACCCTGTGGGTTGCATCACTGGAAAGTCTGAAGGAGAAGGGGAAAGAGATGCTGTATAGGAAAGGAGTGACACTTGTGGAGAAAGGAAAGCAATATATGTTAGTTCCAATGCCAAGGGCATGGGCTTAAAAATTGGATGAGTCTGTAAGTAATTGAATCTTTATTCCTCTTTTAGTTTATATAAGCATTTAATCATACTCTTTTTTAAAGAGGGTATTTATTGTTATTATCATTTATTACAGTTTATTCAATTTGTATCCCGGCTGTGGTCCCCTCCCTCATTTCCTCCCAATCCCATCCTCCCTTCTTCTTCTCCGCCTATGCAGTTCTCTTAGTCCACTGATAGGTGAGGTTTTCCTCCCCTTCTGTTTGACCCTAGATCAGGTCTCATCAGGACTGGTAGCATTGCCTTCCTAATCTATACTCCTTAAGAAGCTAAACAACAAGGAAGACCCTAGGGAAGATGGTCAATCCTCATTCAGAAGGAAAAATGTGATAGACATTGGAAGCAGGAGAAGAGATGGAATAGGGCAGTGCCTACCACAGAGGGCCACTGAAAGACTGTACTGATCAAGGTATGGAAGCATAGGCTGAGACTCATAGCCAAATTTTGTGCAGAAGACATGGACTTTTATGAAAGAAGGCGGAGATAGAAAGACCTGGAAGGGACAGGAATTCCAGGAGGAGACCAACAGAACCTAAAAACTGAGCACTGGGAACCATGCAGAGACTTATACCTCAAACAAGGACAATGCATGGAGAGGACCTAAAACCCTTACTCAGATGCAGCCCATCGACTCAGTATTCTAGTGGGATCCTTACTAAGGGGATCAAGAGCTTTCTCTGGCATGAACTCAGTGGCAGGCTCTCTGATCACCACCCTCCTTGGAGGGGTACAGCCTTGTCAGAACACAGAGGAAGACAATGCAATCACTGCTGATGAGACTTAATCATACACTTCAGTTGGATTTCTTCCTTTGTGGATGGAAGTCAATTTTTGAAAGACTATGCATAGAAATGATCTATCTCCAAATTCATTGGCTTTCCAAGAATTACTGATTCACTGTTGAAAAATGATCTGTCTTTGTTTGAAGGTCTTACTCTCATTCCATCTCCAGTCTTCCATCCACAGTCAGTCTCCACTGGAGAAGAGATACTTGGCAGCAGTGCTGCTGGAAACCAACACTGTAGAGTAGGAGGAACATGAGTATGTAAAGCATCTTCCTAAAATATGCAATTTTCACCAACATAAATTTTATCCTTCCAACCCCATCCCACCACACTGCTGCAACTGCTCCAATGTGGGAATAAAAAACATCTTGTGTTTTACAACATTTGTTATCACAAAAAAAATACAAGTTTAGAAAAAATGAGTGCCAAAAAAATCCTTCCTTGGACAGTTCTCTTAGACAATTCAGGAGGCTGTATCACAGCACTGATAATCAAAGCAAAGTGAGGCTCATTTCCAGTAATGTTTAATGAGTTTGCCCAGCTGCTATGACTAGTAAAGTATTTCTGAGTGTGAAGATTGGGTTACTTTGAAATCCTAGGCTGATTTTTCTCTCTTAATAGTCAAGTGTAATGGATAATAACACATTTCCTCAGATGATACCTTCATAACATAACCATGATGACCAGAGAAAAAGTATATCCCCTCTTAGTCCTACTGGCTTTCCTATGTTTAAGCAAGCTGTCTTGTGTGTGATATTGTGGTGGTTTTGAATGACCATCTACAGGTCACAGGAGAATGCCCCAGTTGTAACATTATTATCAATTACAAGGTTGTTTTCTCAAAGCTTTTCTGGATCCATACTTTATCCTCCCCTTCAAAATGCCCAAACATAAAAAGAGAACAATAAATACTTTAGGCTATAATAAAAACTTAATTTGCTCATTCTAAGTGTAAATTTACATAGATTGCTGAGATAGAATTGACATTTTAATTATAGATTGCAAAGGAAGGAGGCCATATTTCATTGAACACTTTCAAGTTATTGCATTTAAATAGCATTACACATAGAGTAGCCCAATGAGTCATTCCTGGAGGCTTGATAATCTGGGATAAATGGTGAAATTCGCACTTCTAAATAATTAGCTTAAGTATAATTAAGCCTTTAAAAGCCTGTTTCTGCTTATTATAGTTTACATATTAAAATGTATTTACTGAGGTTACAGATTATTTCAAGTATGAGAAGAAATGCCCAAGTATTTGTCTAAAGCTACATTAAGGAGCAAGCATCCACAGTGATAACAACTTTAAACTGCCCACGGCTCTGTCTGTCTTGTTTTTTGTTTGGCCACTGAACCTTTTCTCTTCTTCAATTTACCTATCTGATGGGGTATGTATAATGTAAACATACTATATATACTATATAGTATAGACTTCACTGCTTTTGTACACACAGATACATCTGATTCAATACCTGGAAGATAAGTTCCAACCTCCATGAAGATGGTTGTAAGTCAGAGTGTATTTAAGAATATTGAATACTAAAGTCTTGACCCTAGTTCATGTAGTTGGGACTGGCCTGCTTATTTTCCAATTTTCTATTTCCAGTTCTGAGGAGCCAGTACTCTCCTTCAAAAGTTTCTGGCTTTCAAACCACTCCTGTTTAAAAATCTCAATTCCATTCCTGTAGATTTTCATTGATATAATCAGGAAAACATAGAAGATTATAAAAACTCACCAACTTGAACATTTTTGCTAAAGCTCTCTGAGATAAATATAAAATACATTTATTCATAAAGCAAGCAGAAAAAAATGAAACTATCCCACTTTTTAAAATGTGTCCTTTACCATTTGGTGTTTTACATATTTGCTACAACAAAAGGATTAAATAAAACATACTAGTATTAAATTTTTATCTCAAAAAAAAGATATGGAGATTATTAAGTTATGTACTAATCTTGTTCTTTTCATGAAAGCAATTTTAAATTGGAAGATCACAAATAGCAGCCAAACTGAGGCTGTTCAGGCATCATTATTGAATAACAGTACTTTTGAAAATGAAAAGATGAGCATATCATCCAATTACAGCTCTACACAGCTTGCGTGAGTACACATAGGTTGTTTTGTTCATGATAGTGGTCATGAATTTGAGGTGGAGTTGGAAGGGCTAGAGAGAGGATAGAAGTGAGGCAATGATGTAAATATTGTACTCATATATGGAATTGCCAAAGAAAAATTTAGAAAGAAAAAAACTAACTACAGCACCAACACAAATAGCATGCGTGCCAATTTTTGGTTGGAATGGTGACAAATGAAGCCAAATGTTAACAAGTCTTGGATCAAGAATGGGAAGTAAACTGTAAGATGGTACTGTTCATGTTGCACAAGGTTAGAAAAAAGCTGTTGTAGCTAGCACGGCTTGTCCAGATGACCAGCCTTTATATTTCCCCTCCAGGTTGTCTATAAATTGGTGGTGTTGTTCCAGTTCCTGTGAACCAAGTGAAAGCTGGTGTTCTCAAACATAGCATGGGGATTACTCTTGTGACAGTCAGTGTCACAGCTGCAGAAAAGGTTTTGAAATGTACTGTGAGGCCTTGAGCGAAGCATTTCTTTGGGGGACAACATGAGCTTCAATGTAAGGAATATGCCTGTTTAATGTGTCAGTACTGCTAGAAAAAGCAAAATGACCTACCAACAGAAGAAGCTGGCTTCACCACTCAGGTGATTGTCCTGAATTAGGAAGGGTATATTAGTGCTGGCCATGCTCCCATACTACTTCATTACACAGTTTTTTAGCTATGCCCCTGTACTAGGCTGTTATTTAACACCTGTATCTTGAAAATTTGCTGAGCTTAAGGTAAACATTGATTTTCATCCTGGGAAGAAGCTGGAGGATGCTGCCAGATCCTTGAAGCCTCGTGATACAGACAATGTTGATGTCATTTCAGTAGTTCCAGTCAAGCCCCATGTGCTTATTAGACTACCTTCTGAGTAATTTTGCTATTTCTGACACGAAGCAGACAGTTGTTGTGGATGTCATCAAAACCAGGGACAAGAAAGCTGTTGAATTTTCAAGGACATGAAGTCTGCACTATAAGCTCAGAAGGCCAAAGGAATATTAATCTTAAACCCTGTCACACCAGTCTGAATCAGTATTGGAAGGTCTCATAGATAGATGTTCTTCTCAACTGGACACTTACGTTTACGTTTAACTTATAACACTGGTAAAGCATAACAATGCATTATAAAACTTCGAAAGAAAAGAAAGAAAAATGTTTTGTGGATCCTTTGTTTGTGTGTGTGTGTGTGTGTGTGAGAGAGAGAGAGAGAGAGAGAGTAAAAGAGAGAGAGATTTTAAGTTATTAGACTTTATAATCAATATTTTAATAGAAACAACTTGACCAAAAATATGTCACAGAATTTTGAGACTCCTTAAAATAACTTTAATAGAAAAAAATAATTGAACTATTAAATATTAAAAAAGAGACAGTTCTCAAAATAAGTATAAACTCTATCTGTAGGAAAAACAGGAAAGAAAAATATTCTCTCAAATGAAGTTCAAATTTTTTTTAATTTTATTTTTTTCTTATCAGTTACATTTTATTAACTCTGTATCCCAGCCTTGTCCCAATTCCTCATTCCCTCCCAGTCCCTCCCTCCCTCCCTCCCTCATTTCCACCGTGCCCCTTGCCAAGTCCACTGATAGGGGGGACCTCCTCCCCATTCATCTGATCCTGTTTTATCAGGTATCTTCAGGACTGGCTGCAAAGCTCTCCTCTGTGGCCTAACAGGACTGCTCCTCCCTTGGGGGGTGGGGAGGCCAAAGAGCCAGTCATTGAGTTCCTGTTAGAAATAGTCCTTGTTCCCCTCACTATGGGCAACCAATTGGTTACTGAGCTACCACAGGCTACATCTGAGCAGAGGTTCTAGGTTACATTCATACATGGTCCTTGGTTGAATGTCAGTCTCAGAAAAGACCCTGTGCCCAGATATATTTGGTCCTTGTGGAGCTCCTATCCTTTCCTCATCAGACTAACTCCCCTTCTTTCTTATGATTCCCTGTACTCTGCCAAAGGTTTGGTCATGAGTCTTTGCTTTGAAAACACTGCTAGTTAGTCTTTCAAATGCGCTCAGTAGACTCCTGTCATGTGTTCAATGCGCCTCCCATCTGTCTTTCTAAAGGAGGATTGATAATCTTACCCCATGTCCGCTCTCTTGATTATCTTTTTTTAGGTGTATAGATTTCATTATGTTTATCATATCTTATAGGTCTATGTAAGTGAGTATATGCCGTGTTTGTCTTACTCCTTCTGGGATATTTCACTCAGGATGATCTTTTCTAGATCCCACCATTTGCCTGCAAATTTCATGATTTCCTCCTTTGTGATTGCTGAGTAGTATTCCATTGTGTAAAAATACCACAATTTCTGTATCCATTTCTCCTATGATGGACATCTGGGTTGTTTCCAGGTTCCAGCTATTACAAATAATGCTGCTATAATCATGGTTGAGCAAATATCCCTTTTGTGTACTTGAGCAAACTTTGGGTATATACCTAGTAGTGGTATAGCTGGGTCTTGAGGAAGCACTATTCCTAATTGTCTTAGAAAGCACCAGATAGATTTCCAGAGTGGTTGTACCAGTTTACATTCCCACCAGCAGTGGAGGAGGGTTCCCCTTTCTAAACAACCTCTCCAGCATCTGTTGTCCCTTGAGTTTTTCATCTTGGCCATTCTGATGGGTGTAAGGTGATATCTCAGGGTCGTTTTGATTTGCATTTCCCTGATGGCTAATGAGGATGAGCATTTCTTTAAGTGTTTCTCTTCCATTCGATATTCCTCCGTCGAGAATTCTCTGTTTAGCTCTGTTCCCCATTTTTTAATTAGATTACTTGGTTTGCTGCTTTTCAGCTTCTTTAGTTCTTTGTACATACTCGATATTAGTCCTCTGTCAGATAAAAGGTTAGTGAAGATTCTTTCCCAATCTGTAGGCAGGAGTTTTGTTTTGATGACAGTGTCCTTTGCTTTACAGAAGCTTTTCAGTTTCATGAGGTCCCATTTATTGATTGTTGCTCTTAGAGCCTGTGCTGTTGGTGTTCTGTTCAGGAAGTTGTCTCCTGTGCCAATGAGTTCTAGGCTGTTCACCACTTTTTCTTCTAACAGATTTAGAGTATCTTGTTTTATGTTGAGGTCTTTGATCCACTTGGACTTTAGTTTTGTGCAGGGTGATAAATATAGATCTATTTTCATTTTTCTGCATGTGGAAATCCAGTTGGACCAGCACCATTTGTTGAAGATGCTGTCTTTTTTCCATTGAATGGTTTTGGCTTCTTTGTCAAAAATCGAGTATTCCTAGGTGTGTGGGTTTATTTCTGGGTCTTCTCTGTGGTTCCATTGATCCTCCTTTCTGTTTTTGTGCCAATACCATGCAGTTTTTATTACTATTGCTCGGTAGTAAAACTGGAGATCGGGGATGGAGATACCTCCAGATGATCTGTTGTTGTACAGGATTGTTTTGGAGATTCTGGGTTTTTTGTTTCTCCATATGAAGCTGAGAATCTTTTTTTCAAGGTCTGTAAAGAATTGATTTGGTATTGTGATGGGAATTGCATTGAATCTGTAGATTGCTTTTGGCAGGATGGCCATTTTCACAATGTTAATCCAAACAATCCATGAGCACGAGAGATCTTTCCATCTTCTGAGATCTTCTTCAATTTCTTTCTTCAGAGACTTGAAGTTTTTCTCAAACAGGTCTTTCACTTGCTTGGTTAGTGTCACCCCAAGGTACTTTATGTTATTAGTGGCTATTGTGAAGGGTGTTGTTTCCCTAATTTCTTTCTCTGCCCTTTTGTCTTTGGTATACAGGAGGGCTTCTGATATTTTTGAGTTGATTTTGTATCCTGCCACTTTGCTGAAGGTGTTTATCAGCTGGAGGAGTTCTCTGGTTGAATTTTTGGGGTCTCTCATATATATTATCATATCATCTGCGAATAGTGACACTTTGACCTCTTCCTTTCCGATTTGTATCCCCTTGATCTCCTTTAGTTGTCTTATTGCTCTGGCTAGGACTTCAAGAACTATGTTGAAGAGGTTGGGAAAGAGTGGGCAGCCTTGTCTTGTCCCTGATTTCAGTGGGATTGATTTAAGTTTCTCTCCATTGAGTTTGATGTTGGCTATGGGCTTGCTGTATATTGCCTTTACTATGTTTAGATAGGTGCCTTGTATCCCTGATCTCTCCAAGACTTTAAACATGAATGGGTGTTGGATTTTGTCAAATGCTTTTTCAGCATCTAAGGAGATGATCATGTGGTTTTTCTCCTTCAGTTTGTTTATGTGGTGGATTACATTGATGGATTTCCGTATGTTGAACCACCCTTGCATGCCTGGGATGAAGCCTACTTGGTGGTGGTGGATGATATCTTTGATGTGTTCTTTGATTCGATTTGCAAGTATTTTATTGAGTATTTTTGCGTCAATGTTCATAAGAGAGATAGGTCTGAAGTTCTCTTTTTTTGTTGGGTCTTTGTGTGGTTTAGGTATCAGGGTGACTGTTGCTTCATAGAATGAGTTTGATAATGTACCTTCTGTTTCTATTTTGTGGAATAGTTTGAGGAGAATTGGTGTGAGCACTTCTTTGAAGGTCTGGTAGAATTCCGCGCTGAAACCATCTGGCCCAGGGCTTTTTTTGGAGGGGAGACTGTGAATGACTGCTTCAATTTCCTTGGGGGATATAGGGATGTTCAGTCTTTCTAGCTGATCTTGACGTAATGTTGGAAGATGGAATTGTTCATTTCATTTAGGTTTTCAAATTTTGTGGCATATAGGCTTTTGTAGTATGACCTAATGATTGTTTGAATTTCCTCTGTGTCTGTAGTTATGTCACCCTTTTCATCTCTGATTTTGTTGATTTGGATAGATTCTCTCTGCTTTTTAGTTAGTTTGGCTAAGGGTTTGTCTATCTTGTTGATTTTCTCAAAGAACCAGCTTTTTGTTTCATTGATTCTTTGAATAGTTTTATTTGTTTCTAATTGATTGATTTCAGCCCTGAGTTTGATTATTTCCAGCCTTCTGCTCCTCTTGGGTGTATCTGCTTCTTTTTTTTCTAGGGTTTTCAGTTGGGCCATTAAGTTGTTCATATGTGATGTTACAAATTTCTTCTTGTAGGCACTTAGTGCTACAAATTTTCCCCTGAGCACTGCTTTCAATGTGTCCCATAAATTTGGGTATGTTGTCCCTTCATTTTCATTGAATTCTAGGAAGTCTTTAATTTCTTTATTTCTTCCTTAACCCATCTGTCGTTGAGTAACAGGTTGTTCAGTTTCCATGTGCGTGTAGGCTGTTTGTTATTTCTGTTGTTGTTGAGGTCCAGCTTAAGTCCATGGTGGTCAGATAGGATACAAGGGATTATTTCAATCTTTTTGTATCTGTTGAGGCTTTCTTTATGACCAATTATATGGTCTATTTTGGAGAAGGTTCCATGTGGTGCTGAAAAGAAGGTATACTCTTTTGAGTTTGGATGAAAAGATCTGTAGACGTCTATTGGGTCCATTTGATTTAGGGTCTCTGTAAGTGTTTTTATTTCCCTATTTGTTTTCTGTCTAGTTGATCTATCCCTTGGTGAGAGTGGAGTGTTGAAGTCTCCCACTATTAGGGTATTAGGATCAATGTGTGATTTAAGATTTAATATTGTTTCATTTACGAATGTAGGTGCTCTTGTATTTGGGGCATAGATATTCAAAATTGTGATGTCCTCTTGGTGGATTTTTCCTTTGATGAGAATATAGTGGGCCATCCTTATCTTTTTTTTATTAACTTGGGTTGAAAGTCTATATTATTAGATATTAGGATGGCTACTCCTGCTTGTTTTCTGGAACCATTTGCTTGAAAGACATTTTTCCAGCCCTTTACTCTGAGGTAGTGTTTATCTTTGTTGCATAGGTGTGTTTCTTGGATGCAACAGAATGATGGATCCTGTTTCTGCAACCATTCTGTTAGTCTGTGTATTTTAATTTGGGAGTTGAGTCCGTTGATGTTGATAGAAACTAGTGACCAACAATTGTTACTTACTTTAGATGTGGTGTTGGTGGTGTCACTGAGTTTCATTGCTTGACTTCTTTTGTTTTTTTATCTATTTCCTCTGTTTCCTTTGATGTAGTTGTTTTCTTTGGTTTGGAGTTTCCCTTCTAGTAACTTCTGTAAAGCTGGGTTACTATGTAGATATTGTTTAAATTTGGTTTTGTCTTGGAATATCTTGAATTCTCCGTCTATGTTGATTGAAAGTTTTGCTGGGTATAGTAGTCTGGGTAGGAATCTGTGGTCCCTTAAGGACTGTATGATTTCTGTCCAGGCCCTTCTGGCTTTCATAGTTTCTGTTGAGAAATCTGGTGTGATTCTGATAAGTCTACATTCATATGTTACTTGGCCTTTTTCCCTTGCTGCTTTTAGAATTTTTTTTTTGTTTTGTTTTGTTTTTTTTTTTTTTTTTTTTTTTTTTTTTTTTTTTTTTT
>NW_026585993.1:0-2799 GCF_907164565.1 Psammomys obesus | reverse complement strand
CTGCAAAATCTAACCGATGACGGGGGCAGAAAAGAGACAGAAGAACCGGACAATTTCTCCCTCAGTGGGATGACATGCCCCACAGATAGTGACACAGTACCTAGAGGTCTAACTGTTCCTCCTGACAATGAGGGGATTAAAGGTAAATATAGAAGTTCTATTATTGTTAATTTTTTCACCTCTTATTTTAATGTTTCTTCACAAATGGTGATAATACTAAAGTACAGACAAGGAATAGTAATAATGATGCCAACAATATAAATACGGAATTATACATTAAAATATTTTATGCTTTAAAAACAAATCTGATAGTCAGTGAAGCTCTGCAGGTCTCTAGTAGGGTGGGTCTCTACATTCCTGAAGGTGCTCCCCTTTATCCCTTATCCCAAGTTCTCCATATCTGCCTGTTCTTCCTCCCACGAAAGGTCCAGGAGATCCAACAGAATCAAAACATCTTCCTCCACAAAAGCCACCTCGGTCCAAGAAAGGGCAACCTCAGAAGCCACCTTTCTCTCCACATCTGAACATTCCTCCAGGTCCACCAGGGTCCATAAGTCCTCCTCCTCTTCCTCACATGCTATCAGACCCACAATCATCATCCGGAGGTGGGAAGGGTGGCAGAAGAAAGTTCTTGGTCTTAGGGGTCTTACACTGATTGCATTCTATTCCTCAGCAAAGTTCTGGTTTCCAGAGCACATACTGGGATAATGGCACTCTCTAGCTCGGGGCTGGACCAATCCTCTTCCAAAGGGGCTTCCCTCTTGAGCCCCTGGTCTCTTTCAGGATGAAGTCTCCTCTGTCTCCTCCACAGCCTCTCCTTTAGCCCATGTCTCATCCAAAACTTCCTTGGCCACCAGGATCTCCACAATATCACTGCTGGATTCTAATACCTTTATGCATTGCTTTCAAAGCAAAAAGCGGAATTTACTGATTAAACCTAAAAGGATGAGCCATGTGCAACTAGCTATCAAGTGCCTCATGATGCAATCTCGTTATTATAAATGTTACCATATTGGTTATTTTCTGTGTGTTTGTGGTGAGTCAGAAGATATGCATGCTATAAGTTGAAAGGGGAATTCAACACTTAACTGAGTTCAATTAGGATATACAGTGATTGCCATTTTTTTCTTAGATTCTGAGACATCTAACCAAATATCATCAATAAATATTGTGGCTACAACTATATCTCATGCAAACAATGAAAATGTACGTGTAACTCCACCAGCACCCAATGAGAAAGCTATTACTGCGATTTCTCCCTCTCAGTCAGGATTATTTGGGGGACACCTGATCGGCAGGTCTCACACGAGTATCTGTAAGAATGGCAACCTGCCTTCCATTATACTGGTAAATTAATTTTGGGTCTCTAGAGCTGTCCTGCTCCACATACTTGCTGGGGGACCTGTGTTCTCAATTGATTATTTTATCACAAATATGAATATTTAGATAGCCTATCTATGAGGGTGAGATTCTTTTAAAATGATGTCTTCAATAAATATAACCCAGTGAATTTGAGTCCTAAAATTAAACAAAATTGAAAAACGAATGTATCGTGTTCCCATGTTTCCCACTGAATTCCGCAGAGTACAAACCCACCAACTAGATGGAGAAAATGGGTCTATGAACCTGAGTTCCCAACTGTAAAATCTTCCAGCTTCTTTAACCTCCATATTATTCTGGAGTCTCCTGTAATAGCATTGCCTCTGAGATTGTTCAGTCTTATAATTCAATATATCTAGAGCGCTTTATTTTACTTTACCAGGGAATTAGGTGGAAGCATTTTTCTTTGCTATATATTAATCCTTTCATACTAGAAAAATATATTGCAGAACCACCTAATATGGCTTGATCTATTTTAAATAAGTTATTAAATTGCCATTGAGAATGTATGTATTTAGTGTCTAGCATGCATTTTAAAATTATATGGTAACATGTCAACAAGATTATCAGGTCAGACACGTGATAATTCCTGCCCATACCTTGAGTATTTTACAACCTTGAGTATTTTACCAGAAGAATGGTAACCATGACTATAATCATTCCAAACTTGAAAATAGTGAAAATATTCAGTAAAGCTGTGTATGGGAGTCATTTTTACACAGTAAAACCATGGAAGGAGAATTAAATCTCCTTGGGTTCTTGACAAGGACAACATTTTTTTACATTGATAGCTGAAACTAAAAAGTCTCAGGAGAAGGAAATGAAAGTCTCTATCAAAGGAACATTCCTGAAAGGCAACATTTTCCTGAAAAGACAGATTTTAAGATTTACAACAGAACCCAGAACTGGCAGGAGGTGTTTGCATCACTAAAAAAGAAATATCCCAATAGTAACTGAGAATGGCATGCTTGGGAAGGATATTCCTGGAGGAGAAGGAAAAAGTAAGGGAGGACCAATCACCAAAATTGTTTCGGGAACGTAATTGTGATTCAATTCCAAGGAGGATCTGATTCCAACAAACCCCAATGTTTAAAATTGGGAAAAGTGGATTAGGCGAGAAAGTATATTCAGATGTATAAAAAAGAAAAAAAAATACAAAATCATCTTCATTTCTCCTAGCTGTTATTATTGACCTATAATTGGTTCACTCTTCAAACTTTTGGATGTATAATAATAGAAGCATGTGTTTATCTTATACAGGATATGATCCCAATCATTGGTGAAAAACAACTAGATGAATCCTGTTTATTCAGAAAATTAGTGACCATCCCATTCTGGGTCCTACGGGAAAAGATCGACTCTCAACAAGAAATAAATCTGAAGAAGGAATCTGTGGATGTCATAGGAGCGGTCTTAATG
>NW_026585992.1:0-30955 GCF_907164565.1 Psammomys obesus | reverse complement strand
GTCCTCCCTGTTATTTAGGTCCTCCTTCTTTAAATCTGTGGATAATAGTGTAAATATCCTGTATTAATAGCTAATATCTACTTGTAAGTTATGTCATGCATATTTTTCTGCTTCTGGGTTACCTCACTCAGGAGGATCTTTTTTAGTTCTATTGATTTGCCTGCAAATTTCATGATTTCCTTGTTTTTAAAAGCTTAGTAGTATCCAATTGTGTAAATGTACCACTATTTCTGTATCCATTTCTCTGTTGAGGGACACCTGGGTTGTTTCCAGATTCTGGCTATTATGAATAAAACCACTACAAACATAGCTGAGCAAATGTCCTTATTGTATTTTGGGCATCTTTTGAATATATGCCCTGGAATGGTATGGCTGGATCTTGAGGTATTACTATTCTTAATTGTCTAAGCAAGTGACAGATTTATTTCCAAAGTGGTTGTGTAAATTTTCTCACCAACCAGCAATGGAGGAGGGTTTCACTTTCTTCACATCCTCACCAGCATATGTTGTCACATGAGCTTTTGATCTTAGCCATTCTGATGCGTGTAAGGTGGAATCTCAGAGTTGTTTTGACTTCCATTTCCCTGATAACTAAGAACTTTAAATGCTTTTCTGCCATTTAATATTCCTCTGTTGAGAATTCTGTTTAGCTTTGTACCCCATTTTTAAATTGGATTATTTGTTTTGCTGGAGTTTAATTTCTTAAGTTCTTTATATATTCTGGATATTAGTCCTCTATTGGAAGTAATGTTGGTGAAGATCTTTTCCCAATCTCTATGCTGTTGTTTTGTTCTGCTGAGCATGTCCTTTGCTTTATAGAGCTTTTCAGGTTCATGAGGTTCCATTTATTGGTTGTTGATCTGAGAAACTCAGTGTTGGTATTCTGTTCAGAAAGTTGTCTCCTGTGCCAATGCTCTTCCATAATTTTCTTCCAACAGATTTAGTGTGTCTGGTTTTATGTTGAGGTCTTTGATCCACTTGGACTTTAATTTAAGGCTGGGTGAAAAATATGGATCCATTTGCATTTTTTTACATTAGACATCCAGTTAGACCAGTAACATTTGTTGAAAATGCTATCTTTTTTCTATTATATGGTTTTGGCTCTGTGGGAAGCAGCTGGCCTGCCAAGCTGCTTTGTTATTTATATCTCAGTGGAAAAACATGTTCGCCCTGGCCTTCACCTGGACTCAGTGATAAGATGCCAAGTCTATCTTCTTTTGTTTGAAACAACAGGTGGAATGTCTTATCAAGTTCATACCTTTTGTGTATATGAGGATCACAGAGACAGATGTTCCACATAAAGAAGTTTGACTTCTCTGTGAATTCAGGCATTGTACTGAGGTTCTTTTGCTCTGACTTAAAAGGAATTATTGCAATAAAGGAAGACATCTATTTTCCACTGGTGTACTCTCGGAAAGATCCCAGGGGTAGTGTGTAGGTTTGTTAAATTTTCCTTTAATCCTCACTCCTAATGCAAGAACTGTTCAACTCTGCCAGCAGGCTCTGGCAGTTTGGTGCCCAAACAGGGACTTAAGATACAGGGAAGTAATGACAGAAACTGCAGGTGTTGGTAAGCTTGGGTCATAAAGTTAAAAAGGGCATGGTGAATAAAATTTGAAAGTAAAAATGGGACAAGACAATAGCTTCATGGTTTCCTATAGAGTTTAATTAGAAATAGTTTGTGTATGAAGCACAGAACTGAGAAAGTGAGACTTTCAGGGTTAGAGAGAAAGAGGAAAGAAAAAGGAGAGACTTTGAGAAAAAGTTAAATTAAATCAACTGCTCCTCCAAAAGAGTTACATGTCCCTCCTAATAATAATAATTTCTTGTTAAGAGAATTTGAGAATAACTTAGATCTTGATGAGGTTGCAGAGTTGGAAGAATGTTGCATGTGGCAATTAATAATTATTAATACATCTTTTAGTAAAGCTGTTGTTAATACTAAAGAGCTGTATAACCAAATCACCACACAGAGAGTATGATTTATTTAGTTGTCGTAGAACACAATGCTGGGCAATAGTTACTCCATCCTAAACTTCTAAGCCAAAATGGAGAACACCTCCACAGCCACCATGGCCTTGCCCTTGGTGCTTGGTAAACAGGGATGAAGGTGACCCAGACACTGAGGAACACCAACATGCTGAATGTCAAGAACTTGGCCTCATTGAATGTGTCAGGCAAGTTCCTCACAAGGAAAGCCACAGTGAAGCTCCCTAGAGCTAGGGTCCCTAAGTAAGCCAGCACACAGTAGAAAGCAGTAACTGAGCCCTTGTTGCATAAAATGATGACATGAGCATATTCAGAGTATGCATCTGTGTCAGTATAGGGAGGTGAGGTTCCCAGCCAGACTCCAGAGAGAATAAGTTGGATCAGGACACAGATGGGGATGACAGCATTATAGATGCCTGAGACAAACAACCTTTTCATTGTTCTTCCTGGTTTCGTGACCCTAAAGGCCAGAATTAGAGTTTTTGACAAAACAGTGGAAATAGCCACGGTGAACACAAGTGCAAATGATATTTGTTGCAGTATGCAGGAGTTTGTGTTTGGGCGTCCAATGAAGAGAAAGGAGCAGAGGAAGCAGAGGAGGATGGAGATGAGCAGTATGTAGTTGAGAGTCCGGTTATTGGCTTTAACGATGGCTGATTCTCGGTGTTTGAGAAAGGTTCCCAAAACTGCATTTGTGCTGACAGAGAAGCACAGAGCTGTGCAGGCTAGAGCCATGCCCAGAGGATCCTCAAAGGAAAGGAAGGTCACTGCCTTGGGCAGGCAGTGGCTTCTCTCAGGGTTTGGATACTCTTGACTTGGGCAAGGGATGCACTCCTGCTGATCTGTGTGGAGAAATTTGATCAACATTTCACCTTATGTAAGTATCTGCTCATTGAACATTTATTTCATTATAGTGCTTTCCAATGATGTGTGTATCCTGGCATATTCTGCTTCCTGATACTGTCAAGGACATGAACACTTCATAAATCTAGTGTTTATCTTGTTTAATTAACAATAAGATTTCTGCTTAACAGTTTATCACAGTATCTCTAAGGCAGTGAAATCTGTATTACTCATATTCAGATAAAGTTACACTTTCAAGTAATTCTTCAAATGCTTTTGTTTATACTTTGAGTTTCTAAGTATTTATACACTGTATTTTAAACAAAAATACACTTCCTTGTTCCCACCCTCATGGGTTCTTCTCATTTTTCTTGTTACACACAGTTTCAGTGGATTTTTGTTAACACTTTCTATACATTTTTTTTCTTAGATAACATGTGAATAAGTTATATCTCACCCCCATGGCCTAAGAAACAATTCTGATTTGGTAGTAAATATACAAAACTTTCATCACTAAATTCCAGCTATAAGCTTGGGTCAAACAGTATCTGACTCAGGACAGGACTCTGTGTTTCATTATTAATTCCAGAATAATCCTGGGAATTGTTCTAATTTTCACTCCAGTTATATTCTGAAGACTAAAAGATGCCTTACTTGTCACACAATAAGTCTATCAATCTTTAAACTATTAAATCAGAAAGGGGGAAATGGCACTGCCATATTCACTGGAATTGGTGAGAGTCATGAGACCAGCACAGCTGCTTGATGCAACTCCTGCAAAGGTGAGTAGATTGTTACATTCACTGTTCTTTGATCTCTAACTTTTGTGGGTTTTTTTTTTTCTCTGTGTGTTACATTACTGGGGACTTTCTTCACTATGATTCAATTTCTGTTTTTTTTTTCTACAAAAAATGTTCTGTCTGAGTCTTTTTATGAAAATCATAAACTTAACTTTATCTGTCCACCCTTTGAAAATCTTCTTTATGCCCTGGAGTTCATTAAGCACAGATAAGCAGTTAGTGAAATGAGGCCATTCATTCAGAAGTTTTCTTAGTATATCTGACCCTAAATAGTATAGTGGTGCAGGGTAAACAAAGATAATATGCAAACCCTGAGTGGCCAGGAGATTCCAGTAAATATTTAAGTACCTTTTATTATTGGGTGAGAGCTCCCTAAAACTGTAGTTTAAAGATATGAGACCATACAGTGTACACTCCTTATGGAATTAAACTCAGAAAATAAGATTGACTAAAATGAACTTTTTAAAAAATAATTTATTTAATTTATTTTATGTGCATTAGTATGAAGATGTCAGATCCCTTGGAATTGGCAGTACAGACAGTTGTGAGCTGCCATGTGGGTTCTGGGAACTGAACCTGGGTCCTTTCGAAGAGCAGACAGTGCTTTTAACCACTGACCATCTCTCCAGCTCTGGGACTGCACTTCTAAATAAAACTGACTCTTCCCTAGAAGCTATCAACTGTCATAGCTGCCTAAGAGTCCATATCCCTTCCATGCTAGAATGCTGACTGGGTCAATCTTATGGAGTTCTTGTTCATACACCCACATTTTCTCTGAGTTCATGGGTGCATCATCCCTTTCACATTTGGGAGACTGTTTCATTCCAGTCCTCCCTGACTCACTAGCTCTTACAGTCTTTCTGCTCTGTATTCTATGATGTTCCCTAAGCCTTTTGGAAAATATGTAGAATAGATGTCCCATTTATGGCCAAGTGATTCACAGACACTTGTCCTTTGACCAGTTGCAAATTTTTGCACTAAATGTTGTACACTGCACAAAGCTTCTCAGAAGATTTTTAGTATTTTTATTTAGTCTCAGTAGCTTTTGTTTGCACTTGGAGTCACTCCCACCCATTATTGCCTATGCCTGTTTGTGTCCCCAGTTTGTGGCACTGGAGCTCTGGTATGGCTTACATTGAAGCACCGTAAGTCAGGCAGGCTATCTGTGCGTGATCTGGTGGTCTCTGGTTATTTTTCTCTGCTCTGCATGGTGTCTGAAGATATTAGATCACAGACAGGATGGTCTGCCTGTGTGTTTCTTACTTGTTGAGCTCTGATTTACCTGGATGTGCGGATCTTCTTCTTTTTGTGGCTGTGGATGCCATTCAGCGCTGCCTTCTTAGCTTTCTTTTTTTTAATTTTATTTTTTTCTTATCAGTTATATTTTATTAACTCTGTATCCCAGCCGTGTCCCGATCCCTCATTCCCTCCCTCCCTCCCTCCTCTCCACTGTGCCCCTTTCCAAGTCCACTGATAGGGGGGACCTCTTCCCCATTCATCGAATCCTGTTTTATCAGGTTTCTTCAGGACTGGCTGCAAAGCTCTCCTCTGTGGCCTAACAGGACTGCTCCTCCCTTGGGGGTGTGGAGGCCAAAGAGCCAGTCATTGAGTTCCTTTTGGAAATAGTACTTGTTCCCCTCACTATGGGAAACCAATTGGTTACTGAGCTACCACAGGCTACATCTGAGCAGAGGTTCTAGGTTATATCCATACATGGTCCTTGGTTGAATGTCAGTCTCACAAAAGACCCTGTGCCCAGATATATTTGGTCCTTGTGGAGCTCCTATCCTTTCCCCATCAGACTAACTCCCCTTCTTTCTTATAATTCCCTGTACTCTGCCAAAGGTTTGGTCATGAGTCTTTGCTTTGAAAACACTGCTACTTAGAGTCTTTCAAATGCGCTCAGTAGACTTGTCATACATTCAATGCACAACCCATCTGTCTTTCTAAATGAGGATTGATCATCTTGCCCCATGTCCTCTCTCTTGATTATCTTTTTTAGGTGTACAAATTTTATTATGTTTATCACATCTTATAGGTCTATATAAGTGAGTATATAGCGTGTTTGTCTTTCTCCTTCTGGGATATTTCACTCAGGATGATCTTTTCTAGATGCAACCATTGCCTGCAAATTTCATGATTTCCTCCTTTTTGATTGCTGAGTAGTATTCCATTGTGTATAAATACCACAATTTCTGTACCCATTCCTCTGTTGATGGACATCTGGGTTGTTTCGAGGTTCTGGCTCTTACAAATAAAGCTGCTATAAACATGGTTGAGCAAATATCCCTTTTGTGTACTTGAGCAAACTTTGGGTATATACCTAGCAGTGGTATAGCTGGGTCTTGAGGAAGCACTATTCCTAATTGTTTAAGAAAGCGCCAGATAGATTTCCAGAATGGTTGTACCAGTTTACATTCCCACCAGCAGTGGAGGAGGGTTCCCCTTTCTCCACAACCTTTCCAGCATGTGTTGTCACTTGAGTTTTTCATCTTGGCCATTTTGATGGGTGTAAGGTGATATCTCAGGGTCGTTTTGATTTGCATTTCCCTAATGGCTAATGAGGATGAGCATTTCTTTAAGTGTTTCTTTGCCATTCGATATTCCTCTGTCGAGAATTCTCTGTTTAGCTCTGTTCCCCATTTTTTAATTGGATTACTTGGTTTGCTGCTTTTCAGCTTCTTTTGTTCTTTGTATATACTCGATATTAGTCCTCTGTCAGATAAAGGGTTAGTGAAGATTCTTTCCCAATCTGGAGGCAGGCGTTTTGTTTTGATGACAGTGTCCTTTGCTTTACAGAAGCTTTTCAGTTTCATGAGGTCCCATTTATTGATTGTTGCTCTTAGAGCCTGTGCTGTTGGTGTTCTGTTCAGGAAGTTGTCTCCTGTGCCAATGAGTTCTAGGCTGTTCCCCAATTTTACTTCTAACAGATTTAGAGTATCTGGTTTTATGTTGAGGTCTTTGATCCACTTGGACTTTAGTTTTGTGCAGGGTGATAAATATAGATCTATTTTCATTTTTCTGCATGTGGACATCCAGTTGGACCAGCACCATTTATTGAAGATGCTGTCTTTTTTCCATTGAATGGTTTTGGCTTCTTTGTCCAAAAATCGAGTATTCATAGATGTGTGGGTTTATTTCTGGGTTTTCTATGTGATTCCATTGATCCTCCTTTCTGTTTTTGTGCCAATACCATGAAGTTTTTATTACTATTGCTCTGTAGTACAACTTGAGATCGGGGATAGAGATACCTCCAGATGATCTGTTGTTGTACAGGATTGATTTGGAGATTCTGGGTTTTTTGTTTCTCCATATAAAGCTGAGAATCTTTTTTTCAAGGTCTGTAAAGAATTGAGTTGGTATTTTGATGGGAATTGCATTGAATCTGTAGATTGCTTTTGGCAGGATGGCCATTTTCACAGTGTTAATCCTAGTAATCCATGAGCACGGGAGTTCTTTCCATCTTCTGAGATCTTCTTCAATTTCTTTCTTCAGAGACTTGAAGTTTTTCTCAAACAGGTCTTTCACTTGCTTGATTAGTGTCACCCCAAGGTGACACTATGTTATTAGTGGCTATTGTGAAAGGTGTTGTTTCTCTAATTTCTTTCTCGGCCCTAAACAAAAAGTTTATTTTGGAAACTAGCCAATCAAAGAAGACAGAGTGAGAAGCAACAAAGGCTGCTTTCCAACAGGGTTGCAGATTGAAGGCCCTCAAGGAACCATGAGCATACAAGGACACAGTTGAAAGCCAGTGAGTGCCAAATTCAAGTCCTGAAACTCTCTAGACTTATCACATCAGGTGAATTAAATAATAATCTGAAAAGTTTTTAAATGAAATAAAAGAAGAAAAAATTATCAAGGACACATGAAAAGTCTCAGAAGAGTGGCTGTTTTGAAACGCAACTAACATGAGTTATAGAAGGAGGATTAGAGAGCAAGCAGAATGATAAGTCATACTTGAATAAATAGTTTCTTTAGATCCAATAAGGCCACTTGTTTGTATATAGGATGCAGATTTAAGCAAAGTCTTTGGCATGTGGTAGATACTCAGAGAACAGTAGACATACACTTTTGAGCTTTGCTAAGCAGGAATATGTTTCCATCTCATGGGAAGGCAGCACTTTGTATAGTGTCATGTTCAGGATTTGAGAATAGGCATTTCCTGTATTCAGATACAAATATGTTTATTAAGTTATATGTGGTTTTGAATTTAATTAATGGTGATTGATTTTACTGAACTCATGCTAATAGGTATTGCAATTGTAGCTTAACAACAAAATGTGTGCCTTGAAACAAACAATTGTTGGATGTTTCTTGTTAGCTGTTGTCCTGATTTACATGCTGTTACTCCTAAGTAACAGCTATAATAGAACAGGGTTCTCATCTAATCACCAAAAAGTAATAATATCAAGGATGAAAGACATTGGTGCAAACATATTCCCCCTAATTAATAGGGCTTTTTTGCTAGACCAGATCCACACAATTAAGGCTTTTTCCCCCCATAAAATTCACAAAACACTGCCACTGCATAATTGACCGTTTATCCCATTCATATGTTCCCAAAATTCTCCCTTTAGTTCTCATTTCCCCATGGGCTTTGGGCTTGAAAAAGAAAAGTAAAATCTGATAATGTATTATCACCATTAGCATTAAAAGGAACTATTCTTTTGATACTTTGTCTTAGTATTGCTTTCATGGTAAATAAAAATTTGCTTATAGATAGGCAATAGGAAACAATTGTGATAAAGAGACTAGAAAGAACATAACATGGATTTTAGTGTGAGATATCAACTTCCTTATACCACATTCCGTTTTCCATCTCCGAGTTCAACAGCCAGTATAATATATAGTAGGTTCTCAAACCATAGTTGCTGGTATTAAATGACATTATAAAGTAAGGTTTAGAGGAGCCAGGAATGACAGGTGTCTACTGAGCGCATCTGAAAGACTCTAACTAGCAGTGTTTTCAAAGCAGATACAAAGACTCATGACCAAACCTTCAGCAGAGTACAGGGAATCATATGAAAGAAGGGGAGTTAGTAAGATGGGGAAAGGATAGGAGCTCCACAAGGACCAAATATATCTGGACACAGGGTCTTTTCAGAGACTGACATTCAACCAAGGACCATGTATGGATATAACCTAGAACCTCTGCTCAGATGTAGCCTGTGGTAGCTCAGTAACCAATTGGTTTCCCATAGTGAGGGGAACAAGTACTATTTCTAAAAGGAACTCAATGACTGGCTCTTTGGCCTCCCCACCCCCCAAGGGAAGAGCAGTTCTGTTAGGCCACAGAGGAGGACTTTGCAGCCAGTCCTGAAGAAACCTGATAAAACAGGATCAGATGAATGGGGAGGAGGTCCCCCCATCAGTGGACCTGGAAAGGGTCAAGGTGGAGATGAGGGAGGGAGGGTGGGATTGGGAGGGAATGAGGGATCGTGACACACCTGGGATACAGAGTTAATAAAATGTAACTGATAAGAAAAAAAATAAAATTTCAAAAAAATAGTGAAGTTCTGTCTGTGCTAGTACCAACATCTTAATTTTCTTTAAGGGGCTAGCCACTGAGGGTTTGATCATCTCGAGTGAGTATATGAACAACATAAATTAGACTTGGCATTTCTTCTTCTTCTTCTTCTTCTTCTTCTTCTTCTTCTTCTTCTTCTTCTTCTTCTTCTTCTTCTTCTTCATCTTCTTCTTTCATTTGGGAGGAGGTTTCAACAGTGGGGAGTGGACCTGGGAGGACTGGGAAGTGAATATGTTTGGGGTACATTCTGTGAAACTTCCAACAGAAATGTTTTTTAAAAATAACCATAGTAGAAAAATAAACATTCAATATAGATAAAAACAAACAAAAAAATCATCTGAGTTTGGCTTTCCAGCATCCACACTAAGAAACAAGCCAGGTGAAACAGTGTGTGACTGTATTCTGAAACTACAGAGGCAGGAATTTCCAGGATTGCTGATGAGCTCCTCTTGCAAGATGGGTGAGAACCACATTCCTTGAGAGCCTTTACCTCAAAGCAAGGTATAGAGTGATGGAGGCAAATTCCCAATATCAGTGTATGGTCCCCACAGAGGTTCATGTCACTCCTCCCACCACACACATTAAGACATACATACAGACACAAATATTTTATTCAGTGTCAGTGCATTCTGTCAGTGACTTCCAGTTCCAATCACTTACTATTAAAGTGCACATTAAACATCACACAGAATGTATTCACCTGAAGCAAATAACTTGTTCTTTGGAGCTAAATTTTAATTTTAATTTTAATTTTACCTTAATTACTTAGTTTAAAACAGAATCTCACTACATATCTCAGGCCAGGTGTGACACTTTTTTCACCCCTGCTTCTTTCCTCCTCTTTTCTTTTTCTCCTTTTCTTTTTCTT
Organism: Psammomys obesus; assembly: GCF_907164565.1. Taxonomy (NCBI): domain Eukaryota; kingdom Metazoa; phylum Chordata; class Mammalia; order Rodentia; family Muridae; genus Psammomys; species Psammomys obesus. The sequence continues at coordinate 20,928 of NW_026585992.1, read as the reverse complement.
TCTTTTTTTCTGTGTGGGGTAGATGTTTGAAAAAAAAAATCTCCACTAAAATTTCTACTCATTTCAAGATTCCCTTGTTTTTTTATTGCTGAGTAATAATCTATTGTGTAGATGTCCTACAATTTCTGTATCCATTCCTCAATTGAGGGGCATCTGTGTTGTTTCCAGTTTCTGGCTATTATGAATAAACCTACTATAAACATGGTTGAGCAAATGTCTTTGTTGTATACTTGAAAATTCTTTGGATATATGCCTAGGAGTGGAATAGTTGGGTCTTAAGGAAGCGCTATTCCTAATTGTCTGAGAAAGTGCCAGATTGATTTCTAAAGTGGTTGTATAAGTTTACATTGCCACCAGCAGTAGAGGAGGGTCCCCCTTTCTCCACAACCTCTCCAGCATGTGTTGTCACTTGAGGTTTTGAACTTAGCTGTTCTGGTGGGTGTAAGGTGAAATCTCAGGATCATTTTGACTTATATTTCCCTGATGTCTAAGATACATTGAGAATTTCTGTAAGTGTTTCTCTGTCATTCAATCCTCTATTGGGAATTCTGTTTAGCTCTGTACCTGATCTTTTAATTGGATTAATTGATTTGTTGCTGTTTAACTTTTTGAGTTCTTTATATATTCTGGATATTAGCCCTCTGTCAGATATAGGGTTGGTGAAGATCCTTTCCCATTCTGTAGTCAGTTGTTTTGTTCTGATGTCCTTTGCTTTACAGAAGCTTTTCAGTTTCATGAGGTCCCATTTATTGATTGTTGCTCTTAGAGCCTGTGCTGTTGGTGTTCTGTTCAGGGAGTTGTCTCCTGTGCCAATGAGGCTTTTCCCTACTTTTCTTTCTAACAGGTTTAGTATGTATGTTTTATATTGAGTTGTTTGATTCACTTGGACTTTAGTTTTGTGCAGGGTGATAAGTATCGATCTATTTGCATTTTTCTACATGTAGACATCCAGTTAGAACAGCACCATTTGTTGAAGATGCTATCATTTTTTTCCATTGTATGGTTTTGGCATCCTTGTAAAAAATCAGGTGTCCGTAAGTGTGTGGATTTAGTTTAGGGTCTTCTATTCCATTCCATTGATCCAGCAGTCAGTTTTCTATGCCAGTACCATGCAGTTTTTACTATTGTTTCTCTATAGTACAGCTTGAGATCAGGGATGGAGATACCTCCAGAAGATCTTTTATTGTAGAGGATTGTTTTAGCAATTCTGGGTTTCTTGTTATTCCATATGAAGTTGAGAATTTTTCTTTCCATATCTGTAAAGAATTGTGTTGGTAATTTGATGGAAATTGCACTGGATGTGTAGATTGTTTTTGGTAAGATGGCCATTTTTACTATGTTCATCATGCCAAGCCATGAGCATGAAAGATCTTTCCATCTTGATATCTTCTTCTAATTTTTCCCTCAGAGGCTGGCATTATTTTTCATGCAAGTCTTTGACTTGCTTGGTTAGGGTCACACCAAGGTACTTTACATCCTTTGTGGCTATTGTGAAGGGTGTTGTTTCCCTAATTTCTTTCTCAGCCCTTTTGTCTTTTGTATAAGGAAGGCTACTGATTTTCTTTAATTCAGTAATTTAATTCAGTTAATTTTGTATCCAGCCACTTGTTGAAGGTGTTCATCAGCTGAAGGAGTTCTCTGGTAGAATATTTGGGGTCACTCAAGTATATTATCATACCATCTGCAAATAGTGATACTTTGACTTCTTCCTTTCCAATGTGTATCCCCTTGATCTCCTTTAATTGTCTTATTGCTATAGCAAGGACTTCAAGTACTATGTTAAAGAGGTATGGAGAGAATAAACAGCCTTGTCTTGTCCCTGATTTCCATAGGATTGCTCTAAGTTCCTCTCCATTTAGTATGATTTTGGCTATAGGCTTGCTGTATATTGCCTTTACTATGTTTAGGTATGTGCCTTGTATCACTGATCTCTCCAAGACTTTGAACATGAATGGATGTTGGATTTTGTCAAATGTCTTTTCAGCATCTGAGGAGGTGATCATTTTGTTTTTCTCCTTCAGTTTGTTTATATGGTAAATCACATTGATGGATTTCTATATATTTAACCACGCCTGCATGCCTGGGATGAAGTCTACTTTGTCGTAGTGGGTGACATGTTTGATGTGTTCTTATATTTGGTTTGCAAGTATTTTGTTGAGTATTTCTGCATCAATGTTCATAGGGGAGATTGGTCTGAAATTCTCTGTCTTTCTTGTTTTTTTGTGAGATTTAGGAACAAATGGTGGGGACTGGAAAAGATCATCCTGAGTGAGGTATCCTAGAAGCAGAAAGACACACAGGGTATATACTCACTCATAAGTGGATATTAGATATATAATATAGGATAAACATACTAATATCTGTACATCTAAAGAAACTAATCAAGAAGGAAGACTCTGGCTAAGATGCTTAATCCCATTCAGAAAGACAAAGAGGATGGACATCATCAGAAGAAGGAGAAAACAGGGAACAGGACAGGAACCAACTACTGAGGGCCTCTGAAAGGCTCTACCCTGCAGAGTATTAAGGCAGATGTTGAGACTCATAACCAAACTTTGGGCAGAGTGCAGGGACTCTAATGAAAGAAAGGGGAGATATTAAGACCTGAAGAGGACAGGAGCTCAACAAGAAGAGCAACCCAACCAAAAAATCTGGGCACAGGGATCTTTCTGAAACTGATACTCCAACCAAGGACCATTCATGAATATCACCTAGAACCTCTTCACAAATGTAGCCCATGGCAGTTCAGTGTCCAAGTGGGTTCCATAGTAATGGGAACAGGGCCTGTCTCTGAAATGAACTAATTGGCCTGCTGTTTGATCACCTCAACCTGAGGGTGGATCAGCCTTACCAGGCCACAAAGGAAGACAATGCAGCCACTCCTGATGAGACCTGATAGAGTGGTATCAGAAGGAAGGAGAGAAAAAGCTCCCCTATCATTGGACTTGGGGAGGGGCAAGGGTGAAGAAGGGTGAAGGAGGATGGATTTGGGAGGGGAGAAGGAAGGGAGCTACAGGGGGGATAAAAAGTGAATAAACTATAATTAATAAAATATGAATAAAAGAAAAAAGATATATTAAAAAAAATTCACTCATGATTTTCCAAACTCAGGAGGCAGTGCCCTGTCATATGTGAGGCCACTATGCAACAAGTATGCTGCAGGAAAGTCAGGCACTTGTGTGCTTAATCTGGCCTTTGGAAGAGGAGACAACATTACAATACTCTTACATCTTCATGAAGTTGAGGGCATGAAGCACAATCCATTGAACTGGGGGGCCAGAAGTCTGATTCCCTTACACAAGCTGAGTGCTTTCAATTGTCACTGTCCTTCAGAGAACCTTAACATTAAAAACTTGAATCCATGATTGTTTTCTTGCTGATGAAGGTGCTGACAGGACAGACCTTGCCAAATATGACTTCACTCACTTCAGAACAAACTCAATGTTAAGACATCAATTCAGTTCTGAATGTATTTAAAAAAAATCACATCTTTCTTTGACAAAAGCCTATCGCTCTGCTCTAAAGCTAATTCAGCAGCCATAAAGTCCAGGTTCCTTTTTTTTTTAACTTCCTTGAGCAAGGAATTTCACCTCAAAATTACCATTAAAACTACAATCAAGAGGAGGGGATAAGATGGTGGCACCAGGAGAACACTGGTTTTGAGGAGCAGGACATTTTCCATACAGTGACCAAGAGACTGAAATCTGGGACTTAAAACAACAGGGATCATGTTTCCCAGATGAGTCGAAACCCCCACGGTGTGGGAATCAGTTGGGTCCACTCTCAGGTCACCCAGCCAGAACCTGGAAGAGATCCTGGGTTGTGCAGGCACTAGGTCGCCAAAACAGAGCCACATGCTTGCATGTCGTGCACCTTCTCAGGCTGAATGGTGGGCACAAAAACACCAGAGACTGAGTCCCAGTCTCATGAGAAAAACCCATGGGGAAGGAAGGCAGTGGGACTGGCCACGGGTCACCCAGTCTTTACCTGGAAAAAGTCTCGCAGTCTGGCAGGTACGAGCCACCATCACTGAACTGGGCTCAAACTGCCAGCATGGAGATTGGCTGTGCGCCCAGCTCTCTGGCACAGACAGAGCTCTGTGCCCCAGTGCAACAGAGACTGAGAGTCCCTGTCGGGAGAGGGCCCCACAGGAAAGGAAGGAAACAGTGCTGACTTGGGCCATCCAGGCTTTGCCTGGGAAAGGTCTCGCAGACCAGCAGGTACGAACCACCATCACTGAATTGAGCCCAAGCCTGGAGCACAAAGAGTTGTTGGGAACCCATCTCTCCAGCACAGAGCTGTGCGCCCCAGGGCCGCAGAGACTGGGAGTCTCTGTTGGGAGAGCATCCCACAGGGAAGGAAGAAAACAGTGATGACTTAGGCCACCCAGGCTTTGCCTGGGAAAGGTCAGGCAGACAAGCGGGTACCAACCGCCATCACTGATCTGGACCCAAGCCAGGAGCACAGAGATTTGTTGGGCACCCAGCTCCCGCAGACTAGCGGGCAGGCACACGCACCACCAGCCCAGAGACCTGCTTTGAACCAACTATTCCTCACAGACAGAACTGTGCGCCCAAGGACACCAGAGACTTGGAGTCACTGTCGGGAGAAATCCTCAGAGGGAAAGAAGCAAAGAGGATGGACATAGGCCACCCAGTATATCCACAAAAAGGTCCTGAAGACTGATTCAACCCAGGGACCTGCTGTGCACCAGATAGCCTGCTGTAACCAGGAGAGCAGTACTGACCTGCCACAGATTACTTCTTGGGTACTGGGGCACAGAGCCCCAAACTCAGACCTACCAAAGCCCTGGATTCCTGAAATCAACCCCCAGATACTGATCCAAGGGGCAACCAGTTATCCCTAACAAAACTGACCAAACCAAGGGATACACAGGTTACAGCAGCAGCTCACTAAATTTACAGCAAGAAACCCAGAAGCTGGGTAGCTGTCTCCAGGACTTCTCCAGGTGATAGGAGAGCCCGCTCGACTAACAAGGACCACAGTTATCACTCACGTCTCTATGCCTGAGGTGAGCTGTGGCAACTCCTGAAAAATACCGCCATACAGTGACTATACCCAAAAAGCTGAGGAGGCTTCCTCCAGGAAAAACCATCTTCCTGCCAAGGAGATTCTCTCCACCACAGGATTTCAGGAACCACCAGAAACTAACTCCAAACACCTACAATAGCCCAATGGGTAGAGGCCAGCATAAAAGCTCAACCAACAAAAGACAGAGCAATATGGCATCTCCACAACCTAGTTATCCAGGGGCAAGTAGCCCCGGACACCCCAGCATAAATGATTTTCAAGAAGATGACCTAACATCTATGCTCATGAAGAGGATAACAGAGGAAATAAAAAAAATGCGTGAAGACCTAGAGGAAGATAAACTCAAACAGATTGTGGCCATCTGTAAAGAAATAGAGGAAGATAAGAGCAAGCAAATTATGGCCATCCATAAAGAAATAGAGGAAGATAAAAACAAATAGATTATGGCCATCTGTAAAGAAATAGAAGAAGATAAAGAAAAACAGATTATGGCCATCTGTGAAGAAATATAGGAAGTTGCAGCCAAACAGTTTGTGGCCTTTACAGAGGAAATACTTAAATCACTGAAAGAAATAAAAGAAACAGAGGATTGTTCAAACAGCTAAAGGAATTGAAGGAAAAACAAGAAAATACAGTCTGACAGGTGAAGGAAATCAATAAAGGGCTCAAGACCTGAAGATAGAATTGGAAAAATTAAAGCAAACACAAATGGGGGAAATTGTGGAGAGAAAGAACTTAGGGAAGAAAACAGGAACTACAGAGGTAAGCATAACCAACAGAATACAAGAGATGGAAGAAATAATCTCAGGTGTGGAAGATACAAAGGAAGAAATCAATGTGTCTGTCAAAGAAAATGATAAATCTAAAAAATTCCGGACAGAAACCATCCAAGAAATCCAAGACAACATAAAAAGACAAAACCTAAGAATAATAGGAATAGAGGAAAAAGAAGATTCCCTCCTCCAAGGCCCAGAAAATATTTTCAACAAAATCATTGAAGAAAATTTCCACAAGTAAAGGATAGGCCAATAAGAATACATGAGGCCTACAGAACACCCAACAAAATTGACCAGAAAAGAAAATCCTCCTGCCACATAACAATCAAAATCAAAAGTATACAGAACAAAGAAAAAATACTAAAAGCTGCAAGGGGAATAGGCCAAGTAACATATAATGGCAAACCCATTAGAATCACACCTGACTTTTCAACAGAGACTATGAAAGCCAGAAGGGCCTGTATGGATATCATGCAGACCCTAAAAGAACACAGATGTCAGCCCAGCCTATTATACCCAGCAAAACTCTCAATCCTCATAGACAGACAAAACAAGATATTCAATGACAAAAACAAATTTCAACAATACCTACACACAAATCCAGTGTTACAGAAGACACTAGAAGGGAAAATACAACCCAAGAGAACTAGCTACTTTCAAGAAAACACAGGAAATAATTAACCTCACTACAATAATAAGCAACCAAGCACACAAACTTATGACCACAGCCAACATCAAAATCAAAGGATTTAACAGCCACTAGTCATTAATTGCCCTCAACATCAATGGACTCAATACTCCAATAAAAAGACACAGACTAACAGAATGGATATATAAACAAGACCCAGCAATCTGTTCCATACAAGAAACACACCAAAGTCACAAAGATAGACATTACCTGAGGATAAAGGTTTGGAAGACAGCTTTCCATGCAAATGGACCCAAGAAGCAAGCAGGAGTAGCCATTCTAATATCTGATAAAAAAAGACTTTCAACCAAAATTAATCAAAAGAGATGTGAAAGGACACTTCATACTCATCAAGGAAAAATTCCACCAGGAAGACATCACAATCCTGAACATCTATGCCCCAAATAAAAGGGCACTTACATTTGTAAAAGAAACATTGGTAAAACTTAAACCACACATAGATTCCCCACACATTAATAGTGGGAGACTTCAACACCCCACTCTCAACAAAAGACAGGTCAACAAAACAGAAATTAAACAAAGAAACAATGTTTCTAACAGAGGTAATATATCAAATGGATCTAAGAGATATTTACAGAACCTTACACCCAAACACGAAATAATTTACCTTCTTCACAGCACCTCAGGGAACCTTCTCCAAAATAGACCATAAAGTGGGTCCCAAAGCAAGCCTCAACAGATACAAGAAGACTGAAATAATCCCTTGTATCCTATCTGATCACCACGGAATAAAGCTGAACCTCAACAGCAACAGAAATGGCAGAAAGCCTACATACACATGGATATTGAACAACTTGCTACAAAATGACAGCTGGTTCAGGATAGAAATAAAGAAAGAAATTAAAGTATTCCTAGAATTCAATAAAAATGAAAGCAAAACATACCCAAATTTGTGGGACACAATGAAAGGAATGCTAAGAAGAAAGTTCATAGCACTAAGTGCTTCAAGAAGAAATTCAAGACAGCTCATTCAAGCAACTTAATGGCTCACCTGAAAACCCTAGAAAAAGAAATACCAGACACACCACAAAGGAGTAGATGGCTGGAAATAATCAAATTTAGGGCTGAAATCAATCAATTAGAAACAAATAAAACAATTGAAAGAATCAATGAAACCAAGAGCTGGTTCTTTGAGAAAATCAACAAGATAGACAAACCCTTAGCCAAGCTAACTAAAAAGCAGAGAGATACCATCCAAATCAACAAAATCAGAAATGAAAAGGGGGACATAACTACAGACACTGTGGAAATCCAAACAATCATTAGGACTTACTTCAAAAGTCTATATGCCACAAAATTTGAAAATCTAAATGAAATGGACAATTTTCTTGATCAATTCCACTTACGAAAACTGAAATAAGACTAGGTAAATCATTTAAATAGACCTATATCCCCCAAGGAAATAGAAGCAGTTATCAAAAGTCTCACATCAAAAAAAAAAAAAAAAAAGCCCAGGACCAGACGGTTTCACTGCAGAATTTTACCAGATGTTCAAAGAAGAGCTAACTTCAGTTCTCTTCAAACTATTTCACAAAATATAAACAGAAGGAACAGTAACAAACTAATTCTATGAAGCCACACTCATCTTGGTACCTAAACCTCACAAAGACCCAACAAAGAAAGAGAATTTCAGGCCAATATCCCTTATGAACATTAAAGCAAAAATACTCAACAAAATACTTGGAAACTGAATACAAGATCACATAAAAAATATCACCCACTATGACCAAGTAAGCTTCATCCCAGGTATGCAGGGGTGGTTCAGTATATGAAAATCCATCAATATGATCCACCACATTAACAAACTGAAAGGAAAAAAAAAACAAATGATAATCTCCTTAGATGCTGTAAAAGTATTTGACAAAATCCAACATCCATTCATGTTTAAAGTCTTGGAGATATCAGAGAGACAAGGCACATACCTAAACATAGTAAAGGCAATATACAGCAATCCTATAGCCAACACCAAACTAAACTGAGAGAAACTTAAAGCAATCCCACTGAAATCAGGGATAATGCACGGCTGCCCACTATCTCCATATCTCTTTAACATAGTTCTGGAAGTACTTGCTTGAGCAATAAGACAGTTGAAGGAGATCAAGGGAATACAAATCGGAAAGGAAGAAGTCAAATTATCACTATTTGCAGATGATGTAATAGTATACCTGAGTCACCCCAAAAATTCTACAGAGAATACCTACAGCTGATAAACACCTTCAGCAAAGTGGCCGGATATAAAAATAACTCAAAAAAAATCAATAGCCCTCCTGTATACAAAAGAGAAAAGGGCTGAGAAAGAAATTAGGAAAACAACACCCTTCACAATAGCCATAAATGACATAAAGTACCTTGGTGTAACCCTAACCAAGCAATTCAAGGCTTGTATGAAAAAAATTTCAAGTCTCTGAAGAAAGAATTAGAAGAAGATATCAGAAAATGGAAAGATCTCCCATGCTCCTGGCTTGGCAGGTTTAACAGAGTAAAAATGGCCATCTTACCAAAAGCAATCTACACATTCAATGCAATTCCCATCAAATTACCAACACAATTCTTTACAGACATGGAAAGAAAAATTCTCAATTTTGCTACACCCTCTCCAGCATCATCGGTGTAACATATCAGTAGATTTTGCTACTAGATGGGAGATACGTTTTCTTTGGAAATAAGCTCCCTGAAGGTCACTGGAAAGAACCCTAACGTGGCCACCTAAGCCAGAAAGACTTATTCTGAGAGTCCCATGCTTACTCAATTGCAGGGTTGGATTGATGAGTTTTTTTTTTTGCTGTTTCTCTATGATTCTTGGAACAGCACAGTTAACTATTCAAGGAAACACATGTCTGATAGGTTACTAAAATATTTAGCAAATAAGAGTGAAAGGAAAATAAAATTTTAGGAGAGGTAGTAAATCAGATTCAGCATCAGGAATTGCTTGTGGAAAAACCAAACATTGTAGGTAATAAAGGGACAAGAGTTTTAGGGCTTTCTAAAGAAAATATTTAATCAGGATCTGCTAGGATAAATGCTCTGGATATTCCCACTGCAGTAAAACTACTACAAAACTATTACCAAACACAGGTGTTTATGATGAGGCAGAAAGAAGATAGGCAAACATAGGACTTCAGAAGGTTTTATATTATACTATGAATGTTATGGACAGACTGGCTCGAGTGAGTCCCCCTTGGTGCCTTATCTCTAAGGAAAGATTTTAAATCCTTACCAAGACAAACAGGAGAATTCCTCCTTATGCTTATCTCTAGGGAGAATTGTAAATCTTTAGCTGACTTAGCTTGGAGGACTATTAACAGCCCCTAGCTAATAACAATAAACTACATAAACAAACAACAAGTTTAACAGCCCCTGACTCTCTACTCACTAAATTAGCAGCAATAACTCTGTGTAAATAGTCTCTAGTCCTATGTTTGCTCTGCTTAGGAGGCTTTTAGGTCAAGAGTTTTTGTAGACACTGCCTTTTACCAGATCGCCTTTCAGTTAAAATATGAACTTTGTAAATGTTCCGGGAAATATGTCAACTTCAGGAGCTTCTATATGTATTCACTATAAAAGTGTTGGCTTGATGTCAGTAAAGCACAGCAGATTCAAAACACAACTTGGCCTGGTCTCTGACTGTCAATCCGCTTACCTGTGCCTAACCTGAAAATCCAAACAACTGATTCCCCATGGTTGTGGGGCCCCAGCTGGGCCAGTCTGCTGCACAACTTCATATAGAATAACAAGAAACCCAGAATTGCTAAAAAAAAATGCTCTACAATAAAAGATCTTCTGGAGGTATCTCCATCCCTGATCTTAAGCTGTACTATAGAGCAACAGTAATAAAAACTGCATGGTACTGGCATAGAAACAGAATGGTGGATCAATAGAACTGAACAGAAGCCCCAGAAATAAACCCACATACTTATGGACACCTGATCTTTGACAAAGATGCCACAACCATACAATGGAAAAAAGATAGCATCTTCAACAAATGGTGCTGGTCTAAATGGATGTATACATGTAGAAAAATGCAAATAGATCGATACTTATCACCCTGCACAAAACTAAAGTGGATCAAAGACCTCAACATAAAACCAGACCCATTAAATCAGTTAGAGGAAAAAGTGGTGAAGACCCTAGAACTCATTGGTACAGGAGGCAACGTCCTGAACAGAAAACCAACAACACAGGCTCTAAGAGCAACAATCAATAAATGGGACCTCATGAAACTGAAAAGCTTCTGTAAAGCAAAGGAAACCATCATCAAAACAAAACGACTCCCTACAGATTGGGAAAGAATCTTCCCCAACTCTTTATCTGACAGAGGGCTAATATCCATTATATATAAAGAACTAAAAAAGCTGAAAAGCAGCAAACCAAGTAATCCAATTAAAAATGGGGAACAGAGCTAAACAGAGAATTCTCTGCAGAAGAATATAGAATGGCAGAGAAACACTTAAAGAGATGCTCAATGTCCTTAGCCATCAGAGAGATGCAAATCAAAATGACCTTGAGATATCACCTTACTCCCTTCAGAATGGCCAAGATGAAAAATTCAAGTGACAACACATGCTGTAGAGGCTGTAGAGAAAGGGGAACCCTCCTTCACTGCTGGTGGGAATGTAAACTTGTACAATTACTCTGGAAATCAACTTGGCACTTTCTCAGACAACTAGGAATAGTGCTTCCTCAAGATCCAGCCATACTGCCCCTAGGCATATAGCCAAAAGAGGCTCAAGTACACAATAAGGACATTTGCTCAACGATGTCTCTATCAGCTTTATTTGTAATTGCCAAAAGCTGGAAAGAGCCAAGACGCCCTTCAACTGAAGAATGGATGCAGAATATGTGGTATATCTACACAATGGAATATTACTCAGCAATGAAAAATAAGGAAATCATGAAATTTGCAGGTAAGTGGTGGGACCTGGATAGGATCATCCTGAGTGAGTGTCCCAGAAGCAGAAGGACACACATGGTATATACTCACTTATATAGACATGTAATATAGGATAAAACTACCAAAATCTGTATATCTAAAGAAACTAATCAAGAGAGAGGACCCTGACTAAAATGCTCAATCCCCATCCCTAAAAGCAAAAGGAAGGACATCAGAAGAAGAATAAAACAGGAATCAAGCTAGAAACCCGCCACAAAGGGCTTCTGAAAGGCTCTGCACCGCAGACTATCAAAGCAGATGCTGAGACTTATGGGCAACCTTTGGGCAGAGTTCAGGAAATCTTATGTAAGAAGTGGGAAATATTAAGACCTGGAGAGGACAGGAACTCCACAAGGAGAGCAAAAGAACCAGAAATTTGAACACAGGGGTCTTCCCAGAGACTCATACTCCAACCAAGTACCAGGCATGGAGATAACCTAGAACCCCTGCACAGATGTAGCCCATGGCAATTCATTGTCCAAGTGGGTTACACAGTAATGGGAAGAGGGACTGTCTCTTTTATTACTTCCCCCTGAAGGTGGAGTAGCCTTACCAGGCCACAGAAGATGACAATGCAGCCACTCCTGATGAGATCTGATAGACTAAGATCAGAAGGAAGGAGAGGAGGGCCTCCCCTATCAGTGGACTTGGGGAGGGGCATTTGTGAAGAAGCGGGTGAGAGGGTGGGATAGGGAGGGGAGGAGGGAGGGGCTTATGGGGGATACAAAGTGAATAAAATGTGATTAATAAAAAAATGGAAAAAACCCAAAAACCTACAATCAAACCTGGTAGGATTTCACAAACTACTTGACCGGTGACAGCTCAGAAATACTAATAGATTTTTAAATTATATCACCGACAACAAGTGTTTTCAACTTTATGATTCTAATAAGGTCAAAATTAAAAAAGTACTATTTTTGTATTGTTCAATTAAATGGATTCATTTTTCCAGATAAATGGTTAAATTTTATGTGAAAAAAGAGTAAGAATTAGAAAACTATTATGTAAAATATTTATATATAAGAATTTAATTTATACTTAAACTCAAGTAAAGTACATAAACATAAAAGGAATATAGCATATGTATACTTCAGCAAGATTTTGTAGCTTCATTTCCACAAAGCACTCATTAACATCTATAATAATAAACTATTTAAAAACATTTAAAATATATTATATTGATTAATTATATTCTAAAAATTCATGCATATGAATATATTTATTTATGATATATTTGTTTTAAATTCATTCGGAAGTATTGAGTACATTAGGCAGAGTGCAGTTAAGTAAAGGCCCTATTTTGTTGCAGTCATTATGCTCCCAACCCACCATGGATTCTGGCATTTTCTTGATCCCTTTGCTTGACTGGAGAATTAGTTATTAATACATCTTCTTGTGGCTTATAAAGGAAATGGACACTGATTTTAAAAAAAAAGAACAGGTAAGAATTGATGAAAAATAGCCAAATAGGTTACAACCAACTATTCAAGATTTGTAATTTGAGGTTAGTGAAGGGAAAAAGGAAGACGGGGCATAGCCAAGATACAGTCTGAACTGAACATTAAACATGTGAAGACATGTGAATCCCTTAACAGAATACAGTACCATATGCATTAACTACACTTCCAAGAGACACAATTTAAAGGAAGGAGTTGTTAGTTATGCCTCTTTTGAAGGGTATTTTTGTAAGTTTATGTGTCTGTCTGTGCCTGCATGAGAGTATGTGCACCATATCCATGCTTCTGCCTGTGGAGACACAAGTTATGAGTCTCCAATTTTGGGTGTTGGGAATAGATTTTGGGTCATCTGGAGGGAGAACACATTTTTATATATTTTTTTTATTTTTATATTAATCACAGGTTATTTGCTTTGTATCCCAGTCATAACCCTCTCCCTAATTCCCTCCCAAATCTCACCCTCCCTCCCTCATCTCCTCCTCGAACCTCTCCAAGTCCACTGGTAGAGGAGGTCCTCTTCCCATTCCATCTGACCCTAGTTTAACAGGTTTCATCAGGAATAGCTGCAATGTCCTCCTCTGTGACCTGGAAAGGCTACTCCTCTCTTGGGGGGGTGTCAAAGAGCCCTCCACTGAGTTCATGTGAAGGAGAACACTTTTAAAGTGCTCAGCCATCTCCATATTTTTCTTGGTTACAGATATTTCTGTCCCTGGTTGCTTACTTCCTTTGAGCGGACAGAGCCTATCAGTGGGATCAAGAAAGTGGAGTTTCTTCACCTCAAGAAACACTGGGAACAGAGTGGAATGGCAACAAAGAAGACCAACACTGGCTCTATCCCTGGATGGATCATCTCCATTGACTTCCTCTAACCTGCTTCCTCTAATACAATTCCACAGACTCTCAACAGTCTGTTCAAATTTTGAATCACTCAATGGATTAAACTATGCATGGGTTAATGCCTTGTTGATCTAATTACTTCTAGAAATAACATTTGAACACACCAAAGGGTGTGTTTTTCTTATTTCTTATGATTTCTACCCAACCATGTTAACAGTAAAGACTAAGCAATTCACTGAGGAGTTCCCTCATGAATGTTCCTGATTATATTAATTTGCATTATTTGCATTGTCTTGAGAGTGACCATGTCATGGAAATTCCCAAAGTAAAATTTGGGAACATTCAATAGGTCAGAAAATATAAGTTGAAATTACAGGGAGGACATGTTTAAAAACTGCTTTTTAGTGGCATAGAATTTGAATCACCTTTTTTATTCATTCAAATATTACAATGAAAAACTCTTCTATATAATTGTTGGCTGCTGTATTATTTTTATATATTTCTAAACAGTTGCCAAGGCTTAGAAATTCAGTTGTTGTGTAGATTATATTTCAAAATACCTGGACTGGACTTGAGAACTAATCTTCACTCTTCAACCAATAAACATAAAAATCATAACCATATGACCAACCCCAAATTGTTTGTTAGAGTAGAATAAAAGCCAAGCACATAAAAGCAGTTATCTATCCCAGGTAACAAGAGCCAAGTTAAAACAATGTAAGAAAAACATATTTGCATATAAAATTAAAATTTTCAACCTTATGAAAATTTACCAAGATTTTTCTCACAAAATTATGAACTAGAATGTAGGTTTTTTTTTTTTTTACTGCATTTTTTTTCATGGAGATTCAGGTTCATTTAAAATCAATGCATTTCCTTTTCTTTCTTTCTTTCTTTCTTTCTTTCTTTCTTTCTTTTTAAATATATTTTTCTCTCATACGTCCTGACTACAGTTTCCCCTCCTTCATCTCCTCTGAGTTCCTCCTTGTTATTTTCCCTTTCCCCAGATTCTCTTCTACATTTCCTTTCATAAAATAGCAGACATTCCAGGGATAGCAATCAAACATGGTGTAACAAATTACAATAAAACTCAACACATGCCATCAAATCAAGGCTGGATGGGGCACTCTGGTAGGGGAAAAAGGGATCCAAGAACAAGCAAAAGTGTCAGACACAGCACCCACTGTTAGGAGTCCCAAAGAATATGGAAGCAGTCTAAGTTTATGTGTGCTGCTGTAAAACAAAACAAAACATACAAACAAAAACCTTCTAGATACTGCGTCACTTATAAAGAACAGGATTTTACTGTTCATAGTTCTGAGGAGGGGAACCTAGACCCAAGGGTCAGCAGATTTGATGTAAGTAGTTTCTACTTCCAAGATAATAATTTACCATTGCTTTCTCATGTGCTAAAAAGCAGAGGGCAAAAGTACCTTCACTATATGATAAAGAGTTAAATTCATAATTCTATGGGAACAGGTGGGTGCTTTAGTATTTATTTGGAATGAACAGTTTAAGACTGCAGTGGAAGATATGGTGGATATGTTTGTGGCAAGATTGACTTAGAATGAAGAATTAGTAAATTTGATGACAATTTTCTCAAGAATATTGATTTTTATCATGTCAGTCTCTAACTTGGAAATACAGTATAGATTCAGGCAGTTATAAATGAGATTAACATTGGTCCCTTCTTGAAATCAGACTTTGCCCAGTGAATTTCTTTTTTGTGTACACAGATATATCACATGTCACTGAACTCTCCTTCTCAAAGCCATCCAGAAGGAGAGCTGAAAACCACAGCAAATGATTCTTGATCTGTGTTAGTCTAAGTTGCAGGTGAAATCAGTAAATCATTTGCTGCATGGATTTTAGCTACAATGGGAGAAACATTTTGCCTGAGAAAACTCAATAATTTGGTGCTCATATCTTTCACTTTAATATGGAGCTCTATGTAAATTCACTACTTTAAAAAGAAAAAATATTCTGAGGTATATACAATCCCTTTAGTGAGGATTTCATCAGCAACGAATTTCCTCTCCAAATACCAAGTCAGCTTAGACATAAAATAAAAGTAGAGATATGTAGGAGCCAAAATACCTCTTTAATAATTGAGAGGTCAATACTGATGAGAAAAAATTTGTTCACAGGAAGTTGAACTTCTAACGACCATGTCCTCAGACCCATACAGTCAACAGCAATGGAGCCTGAAAGTCTAGCTTAGTGTTTCTCAACTTGTAGATTGCAATAGCTTTAGGGTATGAAAGAACTTTTCTCAGAGGTCACATATCAGATATTCTGCATTTTTGATATTTACTTGATTCATAACAGCAGCAAAATTTCAGCTGTTAAGTAGCAATGAAAATAATTTTATGATCGAGGGTCACCAAATCATGAGGGTAGCAACATTAGGAAGATTTTGAATCACTGGTAGCTGAGAGTATGCTCTCAGTGAACAGCTCAATTTCAAGGCATAAGGTCACTATGCTTTGGTCCTTTACTTTCTTTTTTTAATTTTATTTTTTTTTACAATTAATTCACTATATACCCTGATTGAAGCCCCCTGCCTAAACTCCTCCCAGTCCCACTGAAAGGCGGAGTCCTCTGCCATCTGCCCATAGCTTATCAAGTCTCATCAGGACCACCTGGATCCTCTTCCTTTGTGGCCTAGCAAGGCCACATCAACAAGGGCAAGTGATCACAGAGTAGGCAACAAAATTCATGAGAGAGGCAGCCTCTGCTCCTCTTACTCAGGGAGCCACATAGATACTGAGCTACCAATAAGCTACATCAGAGCAGGGGGTCTAGGTCATCTACATGCATGGACCCTGGAGGTGCACCATTCCCTGCAGGACCACCTGGGCTGAAACTTTTTATATTTGTTGGTCTCAGCGTACAAAATGGGCAAAAGAATCTTCACCACCTCTATATCTGAAAAGGGCTGATATAGAAAATATATTAATAACTCTAGAAATTAAAAAACAACAAATCAGGTAATTGAAAAATAAGGTACAGAGCTAAATAGAGGATTCTCTGTAGAGGAATATAAAATGGCAGAGAAACATTTAAAGAAATGCCCAATGTCTTTAGTCATGAGAGAGAAGCAAAACAAAACAATGCTGAGATTTCATCCTACACCCAGCAAAATGGCTAAGATCAAAATCTCAAGTGACAACACATGCTGGAGAGGTTGTGGAGAAAGGGTATACCTCCTCAACTGCTGGTGGGAATGTAAACTTGTACAAAACTTTGGAAATCAATCTGGTGCTTTCTCAGACAATTATGAATAGTTCCAGCTAATATTGCATAGAAATAAATACAAAATATACTCAAGCATGCAACAAGGAAATTTGTTCAACCACGTTAGTAGCAGCTTCATTCATAATAGCCACAACCTGAAAGCAACCCAGATGTTCCTCAACAGAGGAACAGATACAGAAATTGTGGTACATTTACACAATGGAATATTTTTAAGCAATTAAAAAAAAGGAAATCATGAAATTTGCAGACAAATGGTGGAATCTAGAAAAGCCCCACTCTGTGACTCCTGTAGACGAGTCCTTCTCTGATTGGCTCTTGGTCTGCTCCTCAAATAGACCTCACTTCCAATCAAGGCCCTTGCCCTCTCCAAACAAGACTTCCCTACATTGCTTGGGATTAAGGTTGAGTCCTAAGGGTGTGTCAGCATTTCAGCCAGAGGGCTTTTCAGGGGTGTTTGTGTTCCAGCCCCAGCAAGCATCCCATGAAGATCTCTAGGTGTGACCTTCCCATTGCCAGGTTGCAGGACTGAAATTCCTCTAAAACTGCCTCCCTCCACCAATCCGTGTTGCTTTTTACCAAGGAAGACTCAAGAGCCACCTGCTCGGGGAAATCCCACTAGCTCAGAGAGACAGGGAGAGCACCCAGCTGACCTTGAACTCAACTGAGGACACAGAAGGAGTGAACCCTCACCCCATCCCCTTCACCAGGCTGTCCTAAGGACCATCTGATTCAATCTCTCTCCTTCCTGGCATCTCTTTCAGCTGAATGGAAACATTTTGCTGGGGTTCAGTCTTCCAGCACAGACTATCACCAACTCCCCTAAACTAGTGGATAAATCCACCTGAAAATTCATGCCTTCATGCCACCTTCCCCTCGAACATCAGTAACCTCAGCAAATGTCCATTTCAGGATCTAGGTCTTTCCATCTGTCTGTTTCAGGAACTCACTGTCCTCTTTCAGTCAGGTTGATGAGCTCTTCCTGCACCAGGGCATGGCGGTTGTGGAGCTGGCTGTGGTGTTGGTGTTGTGTGTGTGTTTGTGCGGGGGCTGTGGGTGGTATCAACTTTCCGGGTGGGACCATGGCTCTGGGTTGCCCTCTATCTGCCTCCTTTCCTTCCTTGAGTAGAGGCTTTCATGGGGAATCCTCTCTCACTGGGGATGGGCTCCTTTGCAATTTGATGGAACCCTTAGGCTCTGCTCACCTGTGGAAATATAGGCAAAAGCTGCTTCTCTGAGCGTCCCATTACCTGAAACCCATCCCACTGTTTTGAAAATCCCATTGAAGAATGGAAGCTCACACTCATCATCATGTTTTCCTACAATCCAGGGACTTTAAACAGCAGTTGTCTGCCTGGTTGCCAATCAGGAAATTTCAACTTAAAAAACAAAACAAAACAAAACACAATGGTCTGTATTTGTGGGAGTTCCCGCTCCCTGTTTCTGTTTATTTAGAATCTCCGTTTTGTGTACACCAAACATCTGTCACTCCTTTCTCCCATACCATACAGCAATGTTCCCTCAGAGAAGGAACTACCAACAGGTGGCAGATCCTAGTGCCCTCCCCTGTCCCCTCCCCACCACACCGTGAGTGCAGTCTCAGCCCAGCTTTGCATCCAACACGAGGCCAGAGAGGACGTTCAGGTCCATCGTGGATGGATAAGTTAGCAGAATCTGGTCAATCTTCCGTTTCTGCTCACAGTCCGGGAAGATGCTCATCAGTGCCTCCCTCAACTCGCTGGTCTCTGCCAAAGATCTCTGTGCGGGCCTGGCCACTTTCTGCTGCATCCTGGGCAGTGTGACCGGGACAGTGAAGAGCTGTTGCTGAGGAAGCCCAGGGCTTGGAAAGGCTCCGTGGTTCTGGGGTGGTGGCCAGTGGCTGGGGCTGGGGCTGGGGCTGGGGCTGGGGCTGGGGCTGGGGCTGGGGCTCCTGAGGACAGAGTCCAAAGTGCTCATGCCTGGCGGGTCGTTGTCATCAACCAGCTGCTTGTCTGGAGGAAAGAGGTCCTTTTGAAGAAATTCTTCCAGCCGAGGTCCGTGCCTTCCCAGAGGGTCATCAGGAACCATAAATATGTCTCCCACGAACGTGTACTGAAGCAGTCTCCTGGCAACGATTTCTCTCCAGGACGCCGACTCAGTCACAAACTCTCTCAGGTTATCATTGGTCACAATGATCCCCCCGGTCTTCTCTGCCAGGTGCAGTAGAAACCTGTCATCATGAGAAGAGATTCTTTCTCGGGAGACCATCCGGGCAGGAGTCAGAGCCACTATGCCGAGCTCCTGGAGCTGGCCCAACAGGTGCTGTTCCATGACATGAGGATCCCGCCTCCTTCTCCACTGCGGGACAAACACGGTGATGTTTCTGTTGCCAAGCTTCCAGAAATACTCCACGGCGAGGGCTATTCCGCGGCAACTGAAGAACTTTCTCAGGCCGTGGGCCATGGCCACGTTACTCCCGTCTATCACCACATGCTTCAGATCTGCTCTGCCGGGCTCATTTCTCAAGGCCAGACTGTATGGGGTCTTGAGGGCCTCTTGAAATCTCTGAACCCCTGTGACTGAGGCAGTGGGGTCCTCAGAGGATCGGCCCAATGCTGCGGATCCTGTCCCTGAAGGACACAACCGGGGCTGCTGAAGGAGCGGGTCAGAAAGTAGGGGGCATCTCGGCTTAGGCTCAGGCGAGCCCCCTGAGCAGGAATGCTTTCCACGGGGAGGCTCCTTAGATTCTGCAAGCACAGGTCCCGCAGGTTGTTGAAAACCCTTGTCAGGTGTTCCTCCCTGGGCCAATGGGAAAGGTGGTGGGGGTCGCTGCCCCTGTTCGGTTTCCTTCAGAGCCAGCGGCGACTCAGGTTTCACGGGCTGTCCATTCCGGCCCCCTGACCCATCACGTACCCTAGTTTCTCCTTCGAGGGCCTTCGGTTCTCTCACTTCCCCTCTCTCGTGTCTCTGTAGCCTCAGTAACATCACAGCTAATTTCGCTTGCTGCACGACTACCACTTCTTGCAGTAGTGCTGCTTTTCCAAAGGCTGTTGAGGCGCGTTCTTGTTGGGCACATATTGGTCCAAGCTTCTTGGAGAGAAAGTAGAGAAGGACGGCTGCAAGGGCAAGTGCAAGCAGGCTGGTGATCGTGATGGTGATCAAGGCCCAAAGAACTGCCGCCATGGCTTTCCCAAGGAACCCCTCAAGGCCGTCAGTTTCCCCCCTCTCCAAAATGGAGCCTCCTATGTGTTCTCCAGCAGGAGAGGGGTGAAACAGATGCATCCTCTGCAGAGGATCCCAGGGAATGTCTCCTCCTCCAAGGCTCTACCTCAGACGTCTGCTCTCCTCTGAGATCTTTCTGTCAGATGTCCTCTGCCTCCTGAAACCTTGGTTGGTTCTCTCCTTCCCGATCAGGTTGGGTTCCACTGCAAACACTTCTGGTCCCTTCTGACTCTCGGGATTCACGTGCCTCTCTTCACCAGCACAGAACCGCACTCAGAAAATCAACAATGGGTGGTGGGTTGCTGGAGGGAAGGGGGTGGGGTGGCGATCCAGCACTCAGCTCCACCTCACTGCACAGTGAGAACTCAACTGAGCTGCTCTGGAGTGCTGCACTCTCTTTAAGAAGCCTCCTTTCCTGGTGGGCGGAGCCTATCGCTGACTCTTGCTGACGAGTCCTTCTCTGATTGGCTCTTTGTCTGCCCCTCCACTAGACCTCACTTCCAATCAAGGCCCTCTCTCTTTCCAAACTAGAGTTCCTTACATTGTTTGGGATTAAGGTGTGTCCTAACAGTGTGTCAGCCTTTCAGACATGGGGATTTTCAGGTGTGTCAGTCTTCCAGCCCCAGCAGGCAGCCCATGAAGATCTCTTGGTATCACCCCTTGTTAGAGCAGCCAGGTAGCATGATTGAAATTCCTCTACAACTGCCTCCC
>NW_026585991.1:0-8839 GCF_907164565.1 Psammomys obesus | reverse complement strand
AAACCATTCAATGGAAAAAAGACAGCATCTTCAACAAATGGTGCTGGACCAACTGGATATCTACATGCAGAAAAATGAAAATAGATCCATATTTATCACCCTGCACAAAACTAAAGTCCAAGTGGATCAAGGATCTCAACATAAAACCAGATATTTAAAATCAGTTGGAAAAAAAAGTGGGGAACAGCCTAGAACTCATTGGCACAGGAGAAAACTTCCTGAACAGAACACCAACATCACAGGCTCTAAGAGCAACAATCAATAAATGGGTCCTCATGAAATTGAAAAGCTTCTGTAAAGCAAAGGACACCGTCATCAAAACACAACGACTGCCTACAGATTGGGAAAGAATCTTCACCAACCCTTTATCTGACAGAGGGCTAATATCCAGTATATATAAAGAACTAAAGAAGCAGAAAAGCAACAAACCAAGTAATCCAATTAAAAATTGGGGAACGGAGCTAAACAGAGAATTCTCGATAGAGGAACATCGAATGGCAGAGAAACACTTAAAGAAATGCTCAACCTCATTAGCCATTAGGGAAATGCAAATCAAAACAACCCTGAGATTTCACCTTACACCCATCAGAATGGCCAAGAAGAAAAACTCAAGTGACAACACATGCTGGAGAGGTTGTGGAGAAAGGGGAACCCTCCTCCATTGCTGGTGGGAATGTAAACTGGTACAAGCACTTTGGAAGTCAGTCTGGCGCTTTCTCAGACAATTAGGAGTAGTGCTACTTCAAGACCCAGCTATACCACTTCTAGGTATATACCCAAAACTTGCTCAAGTACACAACAAGGACATTTGTTCAACCATGTTTGTAGCAGCTTTATTTGTAATAGCCAGAACCTGGAAACAACCCAGATGTCCATCAACGGAGGAATGGATACAGAAATTGTGTTATTTTTACACAATGGAATACTATTCAGCAACCAAAAAGGAGGAAATCATGAAATTTGCAGGCAAATGGTGGGATCTAGAAAAGATCATTCTGAGTGAAGTATCCCAGAAGGAGAAAGACAAACATGGTATATTCTCGCTTATCTAGACCTACAAGATATGATAAACATAATGAAATCTACACACCTAAAGAAGATAATCAAGAAAGCAGACACAGGCAAAGATGATCAATCCTCATTTAGAAAGACTAATGGGATGTGCATTGAAGGTATGACAGTATGACAGGAGTCTACCGCAGAAGGCATCTGAAAGACTCTACCTAGCAGTGTTTCAAAGCAGACACTAAGACCCCTAACCAAACCCTCGGCAGAGTGCAGGGAATCATATGAAGGAAGGAGAGTTAGTATGATATGGAAAGAATAGGAGATATACAAGGACCAAATATATTCGGATACAGGGTCCTTTCTGAGACTGACATTCAACCAAGGACCATCTATGGATATAACCTAGAACTTCTGCTCGGATGTGGCCCGTGGTAGCTCAGTAACCAAGTAGTTTTCCAAAGTAAGGGAACAAGGACTATTTCTAACAGGATCTCAAGGGCAGGCTCTTTGACCTCCCCCCCAACCCCCCAGGGGAGGAGCAGTCCTGTTAGGCCACAGAGGAGGACTTTGCAGCCAGCCCTGAAGATACCTGATAAAATAGGGTCAAATGAAAGGGGAGGAGGTCCTCCCCTATCAGTGGACTTGGAAAGGGGCAGGGAGGAGACCAGGGTGGGAGTGTGGGTTTGGGGAGGGAATGATGGAGCGGGATACAGCTGGGACACAGAGTTAACAAAATGTATCTAATAAGAAAAATAAAATTAAAAAAAATTAAAAAAATAAATTACTACCAAAGCCCATGACTTAGGTAATAAGGAAGGCTATGAGATTCCAGGCTGTAAAGAGCCCATTGGCTAAGTCATCTTATTTATAACTCTTGGTGTTTTTTTTTTCTTTTTAAAATTTTATTTATTATTTATCACAGTTGATTCACTTTCTATCCCAGCTGTAGCCTCCTCCCTTGACTTCTCTCAGTTCCCTTCTCCCTCCCTCCCCTAGTCCACTGATAGGAGAGGTCTTCCTCCCTTTCTACTGACCCTAGCCTATCAGGTCTCATCAGGACTGGCTGCAACCTCTTCCTCTATGGCCTGGAAAGGCTGCACTCCCCAGCAGGAGGTGATCAAAGAGTGCTAGTCAGAGACAGCCTTGCTCCCCTTATTAGGAGACCCACTTAGAAACCGAGCAGCCTATGGACTTCATCTGAGCAGGGGGTCTAGATCCTCTCCATTCATGGTCCTTGGTTGGAGTATCAGTCTCTGCAGGCCACCTGGGTCCAGTTTTAATCTGTCAATACCATTCATTTTCTTCATTTATTTTTAAATAACAAACACAAGGTAATTTCATGGGCTGGTATATTCTTCAGTGTGTTGAGCATTTAGCTGCTCCTGTATTAGTTGTTCTAGTCCCTGTACTTCTCTTTTGTCATAGGCCACTACTCCACCTACACAGAGTTGTCAGTTAACCATTTTAAAGGTAGGGCAGTTGGGACTTTTGAAAGGTCAACAACAGTTGTGCCCTGTTCATGTAAAACCTGAACAGTCTGTTACCATTCTTGATAATACCTTTATTTTTTTCCTCAGAAGCATTTTTTTAATATTTATTATTATTATTATTAATTACACTTTATTCATTTTGTACCCCCATAAGCCCCTCCCTCCTCCCCTCCCCATCCCACCCTTCCTCCCCTTTCTGCCTGCATGCCCCTCCCCAAGTCCACTGGTAGGGGAGAAGCATTTTTAATTTTATGGTTTGTTTCTGATATTGAAGTAATGTTAATCTGTGTTTTCTATTGCTGCAACAAATCATGTCTCCATAAATTCATTGCTTCATTAGCCACATATGACTTTAATATTCCTATTTGTTCATCTGCCCCTCTACGCTCAACCCTTCTTGTACTTTATTTTACTTGAGACAAAGTCCTAACCCCTAGAAGCTGAATATTTACCTCCTGAAGAAGCTAATCTTGATGCCAAGCTTTTGGTGAAATTATTGTTGTATGTGCTCCTATGGCTACTAAACCTTCAATTCCAATGCCATTCATGTGTATTTTTAGTGTAGGTCTCTGATCAGTTGTAACAGTTTGCCAGTTTTCTGGTCTCTCATGAATTTTTTGTTTTAGCTACTGAAGCTGTTCTATCCTTGATTACGTTCAGACCAGTGTTGCTTTTTAACAACAAGCATTAACTCCTTTAATTGCTCTGTGGATGAGTTTCTCCGAGTCTATGGGTAATGTTTGAATCGAATTTGATATCGGGGCCTGCAAGAAGCCCCCAGGTCATTTCACTCTTGCAAAGGGCTACCTTGCTTGTACCCTGTTGATCTGCATTCATGACACCAATGCTGGCCTTTGCCACAACCTCCTCATACTCCAGAAGGCTGAGGCCTCCTCTTTGGATTATCTCTAAAACAAAACAAAACAGAACAAAACAGAACACCCCATTGTTTCTAGGAATGCCTTTCTTACAATTCCGTTTAAAATGCCCTTCCTTACCACAAAGAAAACATCTGCTATTTTAATTTTTCCTAAGTCTTTTAGAAATTACTTCTCCTACCAGAGTAGCATCATAAATGTGAGGTCCAATAACAGCTGTATTTCTAATCCATTCATCTACTGGTGCTGATCTTGCTTTTAAAGGTCTAACTACCTTTTGCAGTCTGAATTAGCATCTTCAAAAGCCAAAGATTTCTTTAATAGTCCTCTGATTTCTGTATTTTATGCTATTTTATCTACAGCTGAAGTCAATATTAGCAAGAAATCAATGAAGGCTTCTTTTGGTCCTTGTATAATTTTAGTAAATTACCCAGACCTCTTTCGTGATTCTTCAACCTGACCCCAACCATTTAAAACTGGTAGGTAACATAGTGCCAATGGGTGTCCATGAAGTTCAAACTGTTTTTGTAAATTATCATATTGACCTTCACCTTCCAACTGATGCTGGGAGATATCAATGCCTCTGGCTTGATTCCGTTGTTTTATGACTTTTGCGTCTTCTTTCCACCATGATTGCCATTGGAACTGAGGATCAGTTTCCAATATTGCTTTCGCCAAATCTTTCCAGTCTTGGGGGATAATCCTGTTCTGAGTTGCCTATGAATTTAGAATCTGCGTCACACAGGATGAATGCATACCATAGCAGATGAATGCTTCCTTAAGTCTCCTCAAATCTATTATGTCTATTTTTTCATTCTATCATAATCTTGGAGGTGCCTATCATCTCCTGGTATGTCTTGTATAGTAACTGGGTGAACTAAGGTTGGTTTTCTGACAATCTTAGGTTGCCCTGTTTCAGTTTTATCACATGGCAGCATGGTAGTCACTTGCCTAAATTCCTCTGTCAGTTTATGAGAATTTTCATTATACTCATTTATAGGTGTTTCTAAGGCTTGAATCTTATCCACTCTTCTTATCATTTCTTTCGTTTTTTGGGGGGTATCTCTAAAAGTTTTTCTTTGAGGTGCTACAGAAAGCCATTATGACTATTAAGAATAATGTATAAAATACCAAAATGATAATAATCATAATTGGAATTGAGCCAATTTTCAGTGAAGCTATATAGCTTTTTATTTGCTGTTTCTATTCTTAAGCTATCTGGAGTAACACTAAACTGGGTTTGAAAATCTTCCCTTATGGCACTTCCCATCCTTAACTCTTTCCTAGAAGACTTCTGAGATGACTTACCAAATCTGATAGCTTTTTAGTTTGTCCATAGCTGGAGTGATCTCTTTGGCACATTGGGTGCCAAAACGTTGTTTAAAAAAATGAAAACAAAAATCTCAAATCAGTAGGAGGTTCCTAGGTTGTTTCCTGTTTTCTTTTTCTTCTGATGTCCATCCTCTTTGCCTTTCAGGATGGGGAGAACCTCCTACAGAGGGCCTCTGAAAGCCTCTGCCATGAAGACTGTGAAAGCAGATGCTGAGCCTGATGGCCAACTGGTGGGCAGAGTGAATGGAATTTTATGTAAGAAGTGGGAAATAGTAAGAGCTAGAGAGGACAGGAACTCCACAAGGAGAGCAACAGAACAAGAAAATTTGAACACAGGGAACTTCCCAGAGACTTATACTCCAACCAAGGACTATTCATGGAGATAACCTAGAACCCTGACAATGCAGACACTTCTGATGAGAACTGATAAACTAAGATCAGAAAGAAGGAGAGGAGGAGCTCCTCAATCAGTGGACATGGGGAGGGGCATGCATGCAGAAAGGAGGGGGGAGGGTGGGACCAGGAGGGGAGGAGGGAGGGCTTATGGGGGGATACAAAATGAATAACGTGTAATTAATAAAAGTTAAATTAAAAAAATAAATAAATAAAATTTAAAAAAAATCTCAAATAGTTGATTTTACCAATGAAGACTCAGGAGACAGATGCTGTGGTGAAAATCTGCTGACTCAGAGAGAAAGCTCCCAGCTTACCTTCCTACTCAGCTCATGTCCCAGAAGAAAAGGCCAAAAGCTAAAAGCCAAAGAGCCCAAGAGCTAAAACTCTAAGGTTCCAAGAGCTGAAGAGCTACAGAGCCTTTCTTTTCCACACTGTCTTAAATACCCTTTAACTCAATACCCCTCCTCTCTACTTAATTTCTATCAGCTGTTTTTGTTTTGTTTTGTTTTCTTTTTCCTTTTTGCTCCATCTCTTGACCTATGGTTGACTTTATTAAATCCAGTGGAAAAAAGCTCTTCCATTAAAAGTGTGTGCTAGGGCTGAGCCACACCATAACCTACTAATTACAATAAACAGAAAGTACTTGGACTAAAGGTGTGTGTTAGGGCTGAACCACAGCAAACAAGATAAATATTTTATAGTTCACAATAGATAAATATTTTAGGATTCACAATGAGATCACATATCCTGCAACACCTGTGTGCTGCTGATTTTTCACTTAACTTGTATTTGTATTGTATTGTATTGTATTGTATTGTATTGTATTTATTGTATTGTTTAATGTTGATTCAGTTTAGATAGTTGGAAGGTTGGTTGGTGGTTTTGTTCAGTGTAGTTATAGGCCCTAGCTATCTCTTTGCCATAAAATTCTGTCAACTCTTTTTCTTTCTTTTTCTTACAAATGCATACTCCTCTGTTTTGCTGTATAAAATCATTTTATTTACTTCTCACTGTGGAAGACAATGCTCATCACCTTTAGGCTTCTTATGTGGAAATAAGTATTTGTATCCAAGTGAGAGGCCTTGATGAATACAAAGCATAAAACATGGGTTATTAATCATTCCTTTTACACAGCTATCAATCCAAGGAGAAAGAGAGAAACAAAAGTTCTGAGTCAAATTTTTGGATGTTCTTCAGGACAATTGGTCTGATCCTCATCTTGAACAAGATAGTCCTAAACAAGCACAACTACAGAAAATGATTGTGCTAGAGTTCTCTGGACAACCAAATCTCTCTCTCTCTCTCTCTGACATACACACACAAATGAATTTGTTCTGGTCATGTTAAACGTAACAACAGCTGAATGACAAGGGGGAGCTGAGGGACCAATTAGAAGCTTGGTTCTTGAGGCTAGCATCTCAACACATAGGTAGTCTCATCATGGTTGTCTCTCACTGAGGAAGCTGAAAAGGAAGTAGTTGTTGAGTTAACAAGGCTTAGTAGTCCCAGGGTGATACCAAAAACTCTAAGTTTCCTGGAGAGATACTGGTTCTTACTCCACAATGAAAGCATGGAAACCCTGGATCTAACACCAGCTGATTCTAATTTGTGGTTAGTTGCAATGAAAACCAAACACAATAAAGGTCTTTTGACTAAAAAGTCCCAGAGATATTAATTCTCCACAGCATTCTTTAAGTTCTCTATAGTGTGAATTTGCTTCATTCTTACATTAGTCTCCTAAGAATTCCCATCTTCAGATCAAGATTGCAGAAAAGGTATTAGGTCATTTTGTATTGTCATCAACGGTTTTCTTTCCCCTTGTTTGAGCTGCCTTTTACTGAATTTGAGCAGCCTACAGGTGTTGGTCATTAGAAATGTATTCTATGATACTTGATCTACGTGGAGATTTTTTTCCTGTCATTAGGTTGGAAGAGCAGCCTTGTCCTATACTCCACCCTTGATGAGGCTCTTTCTTGTTTCACTTTTCTTTTTTTTTTTAATTTTATTTTTTTCTTATCAGTTACATTTTATTAACTCTGTATCCCAGCCGTGTCCCGATCCCTCATTCCCTCCCAGTCCCTCCCTCCCTCCCTCATCTCCACCGTGCCCCTTGCCAAGTCCACTGATAGGGGGGACCTCCTCCCCATTCATCTGATCCTGTTTTATCAGTTATCTTCAGGACTGGCTGCAAAGCTCTCCTCTGTGGCCTAAGAGGACTGCTCCTCCCTTGGGGGGTGGGGAGGCCAAAGAGCCAGTCATTGAGTTCCTGTTAGAAATAGTTCTTGTTCCCCTCACTATGAGAAACCAATTGGTTAGTGAGCTACCACAGGCTACATCTGAGCAGAGGTTCTAGGTTACATTCATACATGGTCCTTGGTTGCATGCCAGTCTCAGAAAAGACCCTGTGCCCAGATATATTTGGTCCTTGTGGAGCTCCTATCCTTTCCTCATCAGACTAACTCCCCTTCTTTCTATGATTCCCTGTACTCTGCCAAAGGTTTGGTCATGAGTCTTTGCTTTGAAAACACTGCTAGTTAGAGTTTTTCAAATGCGCTCAGTAGACTCCTGTCAATGTTCAATGCGCATCCCATCTGTCTTTCAAAACGAGGATTGATCATCTTACCCCATGTCCGCTCTCTTGATTATCTTTTTTAGGTGTATAGATTTCATTATGTTTATCATATCTTATAGGTCTATATAAGTGAGTATATACCGTGTTTGTCTTTCTCCTTCTGGGATATTTCACTCAGTATGATCTTTTCTAGATCCCACCATTTGCCTGCAAATTTCATGATTTCCTCCTTTTTGATTGCTGAGTAGTATTCCATTGTGTAAAAATACCACAATTCCTCCGTTGATGGACATCTGGATTGTTTCCAGGTTCTGGCTATTACAAATAAAGCTGCTATAAACATGGTTGAGCAAATATCCCTTTTGTGTACTTGAGCAAACTTTGGGTATATACCTAGCAGTGGTATAGCTGGGTCTTGAGGAAGCACTATTCCTAATTGTTTTAGAAAGCGCCAGATAGATTTCCAGAGTGGTTGTACCAGTTTACATTCCCACCAGCAGTGGAGGAGGGTTCCCCTTTCTCCACAACTTCTCCAGCATGTGTTGTCCCTTGAGTTTTTCATTTTGGCCATTCTGATGGGTGTAAGGTGATGATATCTCAGGGTCGTTTTGATTTGCATTTCCCTGATGGCTAATGAGGATGAGCATTTCTTTAAATGTTTCTCTGCCATTCAATATTCCTCTGTCAAGAATTCTCTGTTTAGCTCTGTTCCCCATTTTTTAATTGGATTACTTGGTTTGCTACTTTTCTGCTTCTTTAGTTCTTTGTATATACTCGATATTAGTCCTCTGTCAGATAAAGGGTTAGTGAAGATTCTTTCCAATCTGTAGGCAGGCGTTTTGTTTTGATGACAGTATCCTTTGCTTTACAGAAGCTTTTCAGTTTCATGAGGTCCCATTTATTGATTGTTGCTCTTAGAGCCTGTGATGTTGGTGTTCTGTTCAGGAAGTTTTCTCCTGTGCCAATGAGTTCTAGGCTGTTCCCCACTTTTTCTTCTAACAGATTTAGAGTATCTGGTTTTATGTTGAGGTCCTTGATCCACTTGGACTTTAGTTTTGTGCAGGGTGATAAATATGGATCTATTTTCATTTTTCTGCATGTGGACATCCAGTTGGACCAGCACCATTTGTTGAAGATGCTGTCTTTTTTCCATTGAATGGTTT
>NW_026585990.1:0-13582 GCF_907164565.1 Psammomys obesus | reverse complement strand
TCCATTTGCTTGGAAAGTCATCTTCCAACCTTTTACCCTCAGGTAATGTCTATCTTTGTGTCTTAGGTGTGTTTCTTGTATGCAACAGATTGCTGGGTTTTGTTTACGTATCCATTCTGTTAATCTGTGTCTTTTTACTGGAGAGTTGAGTCCATTGATGTTGAGAGAGATTAATGACCAGTGGCTGTTAGATCCTTTGATTTTGATGTTGGCTGTGTTCATAAGTTTGTGTGTTTGGTTGCTTTTTGTTTTGCTGTAGTAAGGTTAATTATTTCCTGTGTTTTATTGACAGAAGCTAATTTTCTTGGGTTGTATTTTCCCTGCCAGTATCTTCTGTAATGCTGGATTTGTGTGTAGGTATTGTTGAAATTTGTTTTTGTCATTGAATATCTTGTTTTCTCCGTCTATGAGGACTGAGAGTTTTGCAGGGTATAGTAGCCTGGGTTGACATCTGTGTTCTCTTAGGGTCTACATGATATCTGTCCAGGCTCTTCTGGCTTTCATAGTTTCTGTTGAAAAGTCAGGTGTGATTCTAATGTGTTTACCGTTATATGTTACTTGGCCTTTTTCCCTTGCAGCTTTTAGTATTTTTTCTTTGTTCTGTATACTTCCTGTTTTGATTATTATGTGGCGGGAGGATTTTCTTTTCTGGTCAAATTTGTTGGGTGTTCTGTAGGCCTCATGTATCCTTATTGGCTTCTCCTTTAACTTGGGGAAATTTTCTTCAATGATTTTGTTGAAAATATTTTCTGGGCCTTGGAGAAGGGAGTCTTCTTTTTCCTCTATTCCTATTATTCTTAGGTTTTGTCTTTTCATATTGTCTTGGATTTCTTGGACGGTCTGTGTCAGGAATTTTTTGGATTTAACATTTTCTTTGACAGATACATCGATTTCTTCCATTGTATCTTCTACACCTGAGATTCTTTCTTCCATTTCTTGTATTCTGTTGGTTATGCTTACCTCTGTAGTTCCTGTTTTCTTCCCTAAATTCTTCCTCTCCATTATTTCCTCCATTTGTGTTTTCTTTAATTTTTCTAGTTCTATCTTCAGGTCTTGAGTTGTTTTGTTTACTTCCTTCACCTGTCTGCTTGTATTTTCCTCTTTTTCTTTTAGTTCCTTCAACTCTGTCTCTTTGATTTCTTTCAGTGATTTAATTATTTCTTCTCTGAAGGCCACAAGCTGTTTGGCTGCATCTTCCCGTATTTCTTCACGGATGGCCCTAATTTGCTTGTCTTTATCTTCCTCCATTTCTTTACGGATAGCCATGATCTGTTTGGTTTTATCTTCCTCTAATTCTTTACGTATTTTATCTGTTTCCTCTATTATTCTCTTCATCAACATAGATGTAAGGTCATCTTCTTGATTTTCTATTATGCTGCATTGTTCAGGGCTGTTCGCCCCTGGATGGCTGGGTTCTGGAGATTCTATATTGCTCTGTCTTTTGTTGGTTGAGCCTTTACACTGACCTCTACCCATTGGGCTGATTTAGGTTTTGGCTGTTAGTTTCTGTGCTTCCTGGAGTCCTGAGGTAGGGAGTATCCCCTTGGTCGGAATATGATTTTTCCTGAAGGAGTCCTTCTCTGATTTTTGGTTATGGTCACTGTATGGCCAGTGTTTCTCCGGAGATGCCACTGCTCACCTCAGGTTTATAGCCCTGAGTAGTAGCTGTGGTCTATGTTAGGCAGGGGGGGATCTCCTCTTACCCATGAAATTTCTCAAGACAGCTGCCCCACTGCTGGGTTTCTTGTTATAAATTTAGTGTGCTGCTGCTCACTAAATTTCCATGTACAGTCCTCTTGAAGAAACTGCTGATTCCCTAGCTATGGGGTTTTCTCCCAACAGGGATACTCAGTCTGTTATCCTGGGGCGCACAGTTCTGTCTGAGAAAGTCCGAGGTGCACTCAGCAAGTCTCTGGGCCAAAGGCTGATTGCTCTGCTCTGGACCTGGAGAATGTGCACCTAGGTTGAGTTGGCGCCTGGGGACACTGTTCTGGTCTGGAGGCTAGGTGCCTCACTCTGGACCAGAAGCTGTGTGTCTCTGTCTGGGATGGCGGCTGTAGGCACCACTCTGGTCCAGACGCTGTGGGTGCAGCTCCCCTGAAGGATCAGGGATTCCTACAGTTTTGGCAGTCCAGCCAGGGACAACTGGCCGATCCCTGGCACAGTATCTGAGAGCTGCTGTAATGGCTCTTCGGCTCCTGCAGGTCTAAGGATGCAGCTGTGTGTCCCAGTGCTCCAGGGGAACGCAACAATGGCGGCAGAGCACAGCGCTTCTGCCTGCACTAGAGTCTGCGTGAGTCCAGGAAGTGTTTTGGTGCTGGGTGTCCTAAGTGTTAGAGCTGCTGACCCCCTCCGCTGGGGGTTTCCTCCTGCCAGAGACACGCAGTCTGGTGCCCTGGTGCCCTGGTGCCCACAGTTCTATCTGAGGCGGCGAATCACGCGCGCAGGCAGGGCTCTGTGCAGGCAGGCACCTTTGTCCCTCCCGGCTCTGGGTCCGGGCTGGCTCCTGGGGCACCCGCGGAACCCGAGTCTTTTCCAGGGGATGTCTGGGTAACCTGGGGTCGGTCCCAATTGTTTCCTGCTCCGTGGGGTTATCTCTCGACTGGGAAATCCAGTCTATGGTGTTGTGGGCCCACAGTTCAGTCTGGGACCGTGACCAGATCGCGCTGGCGGGTAGCTCTGGGCTGGCGACCAAGCGCCTGGCGGAATGGGGATCTCTTCCGCGGTTTTGCCGGGTGAGTTAAAGCTGATCGAATCCCCCACCGTGGGGTATCCTCTCACCTGAGAAACACAACCACTTGTGTTTTATGGCTGCGAGTTCTGATTGCTGGTCACTGTGCCAATCCTGCTGTGCTGCTCCTCAGAATGAGAGTCCTCCCGGCGCTGCCATCTTGCCCCGCCTCCAGTCAGTTTCATTTTCTTGCTATTTCATTGTGAACCTAAACCTCTTCAAAAGACCAATGTCCATTTAAAATACACCTTAAGATCACCTAAAATGTTGAAAATAGGCAAAGCTTCCTTCTAAGTTCCTACGTATTTTCTAATGACATGATCATTATGATATAGAGCTAGACAGATGTTATAAGAATAGAGAGGAGGGGACAAGATGGCAGCCAGGAGAACACTGCATCTGAGGAGCAGGACATCATTTTCTGTACAGCGACCAAGAGACTGATCTCTGGGCCATAAAACAACAGCGATCATGTTTCCCAGGTCAGAGGTAACCCCCACGGCATGGGAATCAGTCGGGTCCATGAACAGCCCACCCAGCCAGAACGTGGAAGAGATCCTGGGGCCACAGGCAACAGGTCACAGAACCAGAGCCACATGCCTGCGTGTCCTGATCACCTTCCCAGGCTGAATGGTGGGCACAAAAACACCAGAGACTGAGAGTCCCATTCGAGAGAAAAACCCATGTGGAAGGAAGGCAGTGGGACTGGCCATGGGTCACCCAGTCTTTACCTGGAAAAAGTCTCGCAGACCAGCGGGTACGAGCCGTCATCACTGAACTGGGCTCAAGACGCCAGCACGGAGAGTGGCTGCACACCCAGCTCTCTGGCACAGACGGAGCTGTGCACCCTAGTGCAACAGAGACTGAGAATCACTGTCTGGAGAGGGACCCACAGGAAATGAAGGAAACAATGCTGACTTGGGCCACCCAGGCTTTGCCTGGGAAAGTTCTCACAGACTGGTGAGTAGGAGCCGCCATCACTGAACTGGGCCTTATCCGGGAGCACAGAGAGTTGTTGGGCACCTAGCTCTCCTGCATAGACAGAGCTGTGCGCCCCAGGGCAACAGAGACTGGGAGTCCTTGTAGGGAGTAAACCCCACAAGGAAGGAAGGAAACGGGGACCCGAATTAGGTCATCCAGTATATCCTTGGGAAAGGTCCCGCAGACTAGCAGGACGGGGCACCCGCCAGCCCAGAGACCTGCCTTGTACCAGCTAGTCCTCACAGACAGAACTGTGCACCCCAGGACACCAGAGACTTGGAATCACTGTCGGGAGAAATCCTCACAGGGAACAAACAAAGGGGACAGATTTAGGCCAACCAGTATATCCCTGGAAAAGGTCCTGCAGACTCGCCCATCCCAGGGACCTGCTGTGCACCAGATAGCCTGCTGTTACCAGGACAGCATTACTCATCCGCCACAGATTACCACTTACGTACTGGGGCACAGAGTCCTAACCTCAGACCTACAAAAGCCCGGGATCCTGGAGATCAACCCCCAGATACTGCTTTAAGGGGCAACCAGTTATCCCTAACAAAACTGACCAAACCAAGGGACACACAGGTTACAGCAGCAGCTCACTAAATTTACAGCAAGAAGCTTAGAAGCAGGGCAGCTGTCACCGGGACTTCTCCCAGTGAGAGGAAAGCCCTCTCGACTAACAAGGACCACAGTTACCACACAGGTCTCTATGCCTGAAGTGAGCTGTGGCAACTCCTGAAAAACACCAGCCATACAGTTACTATACCCAAAAAGCTGAGGAGGCTTCCTTCAGGAAAAACCATCTTCCTGCCAAGGGGATTCTCTCCACCACAGGATTCCAGGAAACACCAGAAACTAATTCCAAATACCTACGATAGCCCAATGGGTAGAGGCCAGCGTAAAAGCTAAACCAACAAAAGACAGAGCAATATGGCATCTCCAGAACCCTGTTATACAGGGGCAAATAGCCCTGGACACCCCAGCATAAATAAAATCCAAGAAGATGACCTAATATCTATGCTCATGAAGAGGATAACAGAAGAAACAAATAAAATGGGTAAAGACCTAGAGGAAGGTAAACTCAAACAGATTATGGCCATCCTTAAAGAAATAGAGGAAGATAAAAACTAGCAGATTATGGCCATCCTTAAAGAAATAGAGGAAGATAAAAACAAGCAGATTATGGTCATCCTTAAAGAAATAGAGGAAGATAAAAACAAGCAGATTATGGCCATCCTTAAAGAAATAGAGGAAGATAAAAACAAACAGATTATAGCTTTCCCTGAAGAAATAGAGGAAGATAAACAGATTATGGCTATCCGAAAAGAAAGAGAAGAAGACAAAGAAAAACAGATTATGGTCATCCGTGAAGAAATACAGGAAGTTGAAGCCAAACAGTTTGTGGCCTTTATAGGGGAAATACTTAAATCACTGAAAGAAACGAAAGAAACAGAAGATTGTTCAAACAAACAGCTGAAGGAATTGAAAGAAAAATAGGAAAATACAGTCAGACAGGTGAAGGAAATCAACAAATCAGGCTCAAGACCTGAAGATAAAATTGGAAAAATTAAAGAAAACACAAATGGAGGAAATTGTGGAGAGAAAGAACTTAGGGAAGGAAACAAGAACTACGGAGGTAAGCATAACCAATAGACTACAAGAGATGGGAGAAAGAATCTCAGTTGTGGAAGATACAATGGAAGAAATCGATGTATCTGTCAAACAAAATGTTAAATCTAAAAAATTCCTGACACAGACCGTCCAAGAAATCCAAGACAATATAAAAAGACAAAATATAAGAATAATAGGAGTAGAGGAAAAAGAAGATTCCCTCCTCCAAGGCCCAGAAAATATTTTCAACAAAATCATTGAAGAAAATTTCCCCAACTTAAAGGAGAGGCCAATAAGAATACAAGAGGCCTACAGAACGCCCATTAAATTAGACCAGAAAAGAAAATCCTCCTGCCACATAATAATCAAAATTGTAAGTATACAGAACAAAGAAAAAATACTAAGAACTGCAAGAGAAAAAGGCCAAGTAACATATAATATGACAAACCCATTAGAATCACACCTGACTTTTCAACAGAGACTATGAAAGCCAGAAGGGCCTGGACGGACATCATGCAGACGCTAAGAGAACACAGATGTCACCCCAGGCTACTATACCCTCCAAAACTCTCAATCCTCATAGACGGAGAAAACAAGATGTTCAATGACAAAAAGAAATTTCAACAATACTTACATAGAAATCAAGCATTACAGAAGACATTAGAAGGGAAAATAACACCTAAGAAAACTAGCTACTTTCAAGGAAACATAGGAAATAGTTAACCTCATTACAGGAAAACAATAAGCAACCAAGCACACAAATTTATGAGCACAGCCAACATCAAAATCAAAGGATCTAACAGCCACTGGTCATTAATCGCTCTCAACACCAATGGACTCAATTTTCCAATAAAAAGACATATACTAACAAAATGGATGCATATAAAAGACCCAGCAATCTGTTGCATACAAGAAACACACCTAAGTCACAAAGATAGACATTACCTGAAGATAAAGGGCTGGAAGACAGCTTTCCAAGCAAATGGACTCAAGAAGCAAGCAGGATTCTAATATCTGATAAAATAGACTTTCAAAGAAAATTAATCAAAAGAGATGGGGAAGGACACTTCATACTCATCAAGGGAAAATTCCACCAGGAAGACATCACAATCCTGAGCATCTATACCCCAAATACAAGGACACCAACATTTGTAAAAGAAATATTGATAAAATTTGCACCACACATAGATTCCCCCCACATTAATAGTGGGAGACTTCAACACCCCACTCTCAAAAAAAGAAAAGTCAACAAAACAGAAATTAAACAAAGAAACAATGTCTCTAACAGAGGTCATGGATCAAATGGCCTAACAGACATTTACAGAACTTACACCCCCAAACAAAAGAATTTACCTTCTTCTCAGCACCTCATGGAACCTTCTCCAAAATAGACCATATAGTTGGTCACAAAGCAAGCCTCAACAGATACAAGAAGACTGAAATAATCCCTTGTATCCTATCTGATCACCATGGATTAAAGCTGGACCTCAACACAACAGAAATAGCAAAAAGCCTGCACACACATGGAAAATTGAACAACTTGCTACTAAATGAGAGGTGGGTCAGGGAAGAAATAAAGAAATTAACATCTTCCTAGAATTCAATGAAAATGAAGGCACAACATACCCAAACTTGTGGGACACAATGAAAGCAGTGCTAAGAGGAAAGTTCATAGCACTAAGTGCCTTCAAGAAGAAATTTGAGACAGCTCATTCAAGCATCTTAATGGCTCACCTGAAAACCCTAGAAAAAGAAGAAGCAGACACACCAAAGAGGTGTAGATGGCTGGAAATTATCAAACTCAGAGCTGAAACCATCAATTAGAAACGAACAAAACAATTCAAAGAATCAATGAAACCAAGAGCTGGTTCTTTGAGAAAATCAACAAGATAGACAAACCCTTAGCCAAGCTAACTAAAAGGCAGAGAGACACCACCCAAATCAACAAAATCAGAAATGAAAGGGGGGGACATAACTACAGACACTGAGGAAATCCAAACAATCATTAGGACTTACTTCAAAAGTCTATATGGCACAAAATTTGAAAATCTAAATGAAATGGACAATTTTCTTGATCGATTTGACTTACCAAAGCTGAATCAGGACCAGGTAAATCAAATAAATAGTCCTATATCCCCCAAAGAAATAGAAGCAGTCATCAAAAGTCTCCCATCCAAAAAAAGCCCAGGACCAGATGGCTTCAGTCCAGAATCCTATCAGACCTTCAAAGAAGAGCTAACTCCAATTCTCTTCAAACTATTCCACAAAATAGAAACAGAAGGAACATTACCAAACTCATTCTATGAAGCCACGGTCACCTTGGTACCTAAAACTCACAAAGACTCAACAAAGCGAGAGAATTTCAGGACAAATCTCCCTCATGAACATTGATGCAAAAATACTTAACAACATACTTGCAAACCGAATCCAAGAACACATAAAAGATATTATCCAGTATGACCAAGTAGGCTTCATCCCAGGTATGCAGGGGTGGTTCAATACATGGAAAACTATCAATGTGATCCACCATATTAACAAACTGAAAGAAAAAAAAAAGACATGATAATCTCCCTAGATGCTGAAAAAGCATTTGACAAAATCCAACATCCATTCATGTTTAAAGTACTGGAGGGATCAGGGATACAAGGCACATATCTAAACATAGTAAAGGCGATATACAGCAAGACTATAGCCAACATTAAACTGAATGGAGAGAAACTTAAAGCAATCCCACTGAAATCAAGACAAGACAAGACTGCCCACTCTCTCCATATCTCTTCAACATAGTGCTGGAAGTCCTTGCTAGAGCAATAAGACAGTTGAAGGAGATAAAGGGGATACAGATGGGAAAGAAAGAAGTCAAATTATCGCTATTTACAGATGATATGATAGTATACATGAGTGTCCCCCAAAACTCTACCAGGGAACTCCTACAGCTGATAAACACCTTCAGCAAAGTGGCCGGATACAAAATTAACTCAAAAAAAAATCAGTAACACTCCTGTATACAAAAGACAAAAGGGCTGAGAAAGAAATTAGAGAAACAACACCATTCACAATAGCCACAAATGACATAAAGTACCTTGGTGTAACCCTAACCAAGCAAGACAAAGACTTGTATGAAAAAAATTTCAAGTCTCTGAAGAAAGAATTAGAGGAAGATATGAGAAGATGGAAAGATCTCCCATGCTCATGGCTTGGCAGGATTAACATAGTAAAAATGGCCATCTTACCAAAAGCAATCTACAGATTTAATGCAATTCCCATCAAATTGCCAACACAATTCTTTACAGACCTGGAAAGAAAAATTCTCAACTTCATATGGAATAACAAGAAACCGAGAATTGCTAAAACAATCCTCTACAATAAAAGATCTTCTGGAGGTATCTCCATCCCTGATCTCAAGCTGTAATATAGAGCAACAGTTATAAAAACTGCATGGTACTGGCATAGAAACAGAATGGTGGATCAATGGAATCGAACAGAAGACCCAGAAATAAACCCACATACTTACGGACACTTGATTTTTGACAAAGATGCCAAAACCATATAATGGAGAAAAGATAGCATCTTCAACAAATGGTGCTGGTCCAACTGGATGTCTACATGTAGAAAAATGCAAATAGATCCATACTTATCACCCTGCACAAAACTGAAGTCCAAGTGGATCAAAGACCTCAACATGAAACCATACACATTAAATCGGCTAAAAAAAAAAAAAGTGGGGAATACCCTAGAACTCATTGGTACAGGAGAAAACTTCCTGAACAGAACACCAACAGTACAGGCTCTAAGAGCAACAATCAATAAATGGGACCTCATGAAATTGAAAAACTTCTGTAAAGCAAAGGACACTGTCATCAAAACAAAGCAAATGCCTACAGATTTGGAAAGAATCATCAACAACCCTTTATCTGATAGAGGACTCATATCCAATTTATATACAGAACTAAACAAGCTGAAAAGCAACAAACCAAGTAATCCACTTAATAAATGGGGAGCAGAGCTTAAGAGAGAATTCTCTGTAGAGGAATATCGAATGGCAGAGAAGCACTTAAAGAAATGCTCAACCTCATTAGCCATTAGGGAAATGCAAATCAAAATGACCCTGAGATTTCTCCTTACACCCATCAGAATGGCCAAGATGAAAACCTCAAGGGACAACACATGCTGGAGAGGTTGTGGAGAAAGGGGAACCCTACTCCACTGCTGGTGGGAATGTAAACTTGTACAACCACTCTGGAAATCAATCTGGCGCTTTCTCAGACAACTAGGAATAGTGCTTCCTCAAGATCCAGCCATACCACTCCTAGGCCTATACCCAAAAGAGGCTCAAGTACACAAAAAGGACATTTGCTCAACCATGTTTGTAGCAGCTTTATTTGTAATAGCCAGAAGCTGGAAACAACCCAGATGCCCCTCAACTGAAGAATGGATGCAGAAACTGTGGTATATCTATACAATGGAGTATTACTCAGCAATGAAAAATAAGGAAATCATGAAATTTTCAGGTGAATGTTGGGACCTGGAAAGGATCATCCTGAGTGAGTTGTCCCAGAAGCAAAAAGACACACATGGTATATACTCACTCATATAAACATACAACCTAGAATAAACCCACTAAAATCTGTATATCTAAACAAACTAAGCAAAAGAGAGGACCCTAACTAAAATGTTCAATCCCCATCCTGAAAGGCAAAGAGGATGGACATCAGAAGAAAAAGAAAATAGGAAACAACCTCAGAACCCTGCCACAGAGGGCCTCTGAAAGCCTCTGCAGTATAGACTGTCAAAGCAGATGCTGAGCCTGATGGCCAACTGATGGGCAGAGTGAATGGAATTTTATGTAAGAAGTGGGAAATAGTAAGAGCGGGAGGGGATGGGAACTCCACAAGCAAAGCAACAGAACATGATAATTTGAACACAGGGAACTTCCCAGAGACTCATACTCCAACCAAGGACTATTCGTGGAGATAACCTAGAACCCCTGAAAAGATGTAGCCCATGGCAGTTCAGTGTCCAAGTGGGTTACATAGTAATGGGAACAGGTACTGCCTCTGGCATAATCTGATTGGCCTGCTCCTTGATAACCTCCCCCTGAGGGGGGAGCAGCCTTACCAGGCCACAGTAAAGGACAATGCAGCCAGTTCGGATGAGAACTGATAGACTAAGATCAGAAAGGAGAGGAGAACCTCCCCTATCAGTGGACTTGGGGAGTGGCATGCATGCGGAAAGTGGGGGGGGGATCAGGAGGGGAGGAACTGGGAGGGGCTTATGGGGGGATACAAAATGAATGAAGTGTAATTAATAAAAAATTAAAAAAAAAACACTTGCAGAGTCCCTAAATCAAATGGACCTAATAGATGTCTACAGATCTTTTCATCCAAACTCAAAAGAGTATACCTTCTTTTCAGCACCACGTGGAACCTTCTCCAAATAGACCATATAGTTGATCATAAAGCAAGCCTCAGAAGATACAAAAAGATTGAAATAAACCCTTGTATTCTATATCACCACCACGGACTTAAGCTGGACGTCAACAACAACAGAAATAACAAACAGCCTACACGCACATGGAAACTGAACTCAATGACAGCTGGGTTAAGGAAAAAATAAAGAAATTAAAGACTTCCTAGGATTCAATGAAAATGAAGGCACAACATACCCAAATTTATGGGACACATTGAAAGCAGTGCTCAGGGGAAAATTTATAGCACTAAGTGCCTGCAAAAAGAAATTAGTAACATCATATACAAACAACTTAATGGCCCAACTGAAAACCCTAGAAAAAAAAAAAAAAAGAAGCAGATACACCCAAGAGGAGCAGATGGCTGGAAATAATCAAACTCAGGGCTGAAATCAATTAATTAGAAACAAATAAAACTATTCAAAGAATCAATGAAACAAAAAGCTGGTTCTTTGAGAAAATCAACAAGATAGACAAACCCTTAGCCAAAATAACTAAAAAGCAGAGAGAATCTATCAAATCAACGAAATCAGAAATGAAAAGGGGGACATAACTACAGACACTGAGGAAATTCAAATAATCATTAGGTC
Source organism: Psammomys obesus (assembly GCF_907164565.1). Lineage (NCBI taxonomy): Eukaryota > Metazoa > Chordata > Mammalia > Rodentia > Muridae > Psammomys > Psammomys obesus. Next base: position 2,202 of record NW_026585990.1, on the reverse strand, counting down.
ATACTACAAAAGCCTATATGCCACAAAATTTGAAAACCTAAACGAAATGGACAATTTTCTTGATAGATTCCATCTTCCAACATTAAGTCAAGATCAGGTAGAAAGACTGAATAGCCCTATATCCCTCAAGGAAATTGAAGCAGTCATTCACAGTCTCTCCTCCAAAAAAATCCCTGGGCCAGATGGTTTCAGTGCGGAATTCTACCAGACCTTCAAAGAAGTGCTAACACCAATTCTCCTCAAACTATTCCACAAAATAGAAACAAAATAGAAAATTACCAAACTCATTCTATGAAGCAACAGTCACCCTGATACCTAAACCACACAAAGATCCAACAAAAAAAGAGAACTTCAGACCTATCTCTCTTATGAACATTGACGCAAAAATACTCAATAAAATCCTTGCACACCGAATCCAAGAACACGTCAAAGATATCATCCACCATGATAGGCTTCATCCCAGGCATGCAAGGGTGGTTCAACATATGGAAATCCATCAATGTAATCCACCACATGAACAAAATGAAGGAGAAAAACCACATGATCATCTCCTGAGATGCCGAAAAAGCATTTGACAAAGTCCAACACCCATTCATGTTTAAAGTCTTGGAGAGATTAGGGATACAAGGCACATATCTAAACATAGTAAAGACAATATACAGCAAGCCTATAGCCAACATCAAACTCAATGGAGAGAAATTTAAAACAATCTCACTGAAATCAGGGACAAGGCAAGGCTGCCCACTCTCTCCATACCTCTTTAACATAGTACTTGAAGTCCTAGCCAGAGCAATTAGACAACTAAAGGAGATCAAGGGGATACAAATTGGAAAGGAAGAGGTCAAAGTGTCACTATTTGCAGATGATATGATAGTATACATGAGCGACCCCAAAAATTCAACCAGAGAACTCCTCCAGCTAATAAACACCTTCAGCAAAGTGGCAGGATACAAAATCAACTCAAAATGTCAGAAGCCCTCTTGTATAACAAAGACAAAAGGCCCGAGAAAGAAATTAGGGAAAAAACACCCTTCACAATAGCCACTAATAACATAAAGTACCTTGGGGTGAAACTAACCAAGCAAGTGAAAGACCTGTTTGAGAAAAACTTCAAGTCTCTGATGAAAGAAATTGAAGATCTCAGAAGTTGGAAAGTTCTCCCGTGCTCATGGATTGGTAGGATTAACATTGTAAAAATGGCCATCCTGCCAAAAGCAATCTACAGATTCAATGCAATCCCCATCAAAATACCAACTTAATTCTTTACAGACCTTGAAAAAAAGATTCTCAGCTTCATATGGAGAAACAATTAACCCAGAATCTCCAAAATGATACTGTACAACAACAGATCATCTGGAGGTATCTCCATCCCCGATCTCAAGTTGTACTACAGAGCAATAGTAATAAAAACTGCATGGTATTGGCATAAAAAGAGAAAGGAGGATCAATGGAACCGCATAGAAGCCCCAGAAATAAACCCACACACCTATGAATACTCGATTTTTGACAAAGAAGACAAAACCATTCAATGGAAAACAGACAGCATCTTCAACAAATGGTGCTGGTCCAACTGGATGTCTACATGCAGAAAAATGAAAATAGATCCATATTTATCACCCTGCACAAAACTAAAGTCCAAGTGGTTCAAAGACCTCAACATAAAACCAGATACTCTAAATCTGTTAGAAGAAAAATTGGGGAACAATCTAGAACTCATTGGAACAGGAGACAACTTCCTGAACAGAACACCAACAGCACAGGCTCTAAGAGCAACAATCAATAAATGGGACCTCATGAAACTGAAAAGCTTCTGTAAAGCAAAGGACACCATCATCAAAACAAAACGACTGCCTACAGTTTGGGAAAGAATCTTCACTAACCCTTTTTGACAGAAGACTAATATCCAGTATATACAAAGAACTAAAGAAGCTGAAAAGCAGCAAAGCAAGTAATCCAATTAAAAAATGAGGAACATTGTGTAAAAATACCACAATTTCTGTATCCATTCCTCCGTTGATGGACATCTGGGTTGTTTCCAAGTTCTGGCTATTACAAATAAAGCTGCTACGAACATGGTTGACCAAATGTCCTTGTTGTGTACTTGAGCAAATTTTGGGTATATACCTAGGAGTGGTATAGCTGGGTCTTGAGGTAGCACTACTCCTAGTTGTCTGAGAAAGCGCCAGATTGACTTCCAAAGTG
>NW_026585989.1:0-2147 GCF_907164565.1 Psammomys obesus | reverse complement strand
CATAACCAAAAAGCAGAGAAGGACTCCTTCAGGAAAAGTCATCTTCCGGCCAAGGGGATACTTCCTACCTCAGGACTCCAGGAATCACAGAAACTAACAGCCAACACCTAAATCAGCCCAATGGGTAGAGGTCAGCGTAAAGGCTCAACCAAAAAAGACAGAGAAATATGGCATCACCAAAACCCAGCCATCCAGGGGCGAACAGCCCTGAACAATGCAGCATAATAGAAAATCAAGAAGATGACCTTACATCTATGTTGATGAAGAGAATAATAGAGGAAACAGATAAAATACGTAAAGAATTAGAGGAAGATAAAACCAAACAGATCATGGCTATCCGTAAAGAAATGGAGGAAGATAAAGACAAGCAGATTAGGGCCATCCGTGAAGAAATACAGGAAGATGCAGCCAAACACCTTGTGGCCTTCAGAGAAGAAATAATTAAATCACTGAAAGAAATCAGAGAGAAAGAGTTGAAGGAACTAAAAGAAAAAGAGGAAAATACAAGCAGACAGGTGAAGGAAGTAAACAAAACAACTCAAGAACTGAAGACAGAACTAGAAAAATTAAAGAAAACACAAATGGAGTAAATAATGGAGAGGAAGAATTTAGGGAAGAAAACAGGAACTACAGAGGTAAGCATAACCAACAGACCACAAGAAATGGAAGAAAGAATCTCAGGTGTAGAAGATACAATGGAAGAAATCAATGTATCTGTCAAAGAAAATGTTAAATCCAAAAAATTCCTGACACAGACCGTTCAAGAAATCCAAGACAATATGAAAAGACAAAAGCTAAGAATAATAGAAATATAGGAAAAAGAAGACTCCCTTCTCCAAGGCCCAGAAAATATTTTCTACAAAATCATTGAAGAAAATTTCCCCAAGTTAAAGGAGGAGCCAATAAGGATACATGAGGCCTACAGAACACCCAACAAATTTGACCAGAAAAGAAAATCCTCCCGCCACATAATAATCAAAACAGTAAGTATACAGAACAAAGAAAAAATACTAAAAGCTGCAAGGGAAAAAGGCCAAGTAACATATAATGGCAAACCCATTAGAATCACACCTGTCTTTTCAACAGAAACTATGAAAGCCAGAAGGGCCTGGACAGATATCATGCAGACCCTAAGAGAACACAGATTTCAACCCAGGCTACTATACCCTGCAAAACTCTCAGTCCTCATAGACAGAGAAAACAAGATATTCAATGACAAAAACAAATTTCAACAATACCTACACACAAATCCAGCATTACAGAAGATACTGGAAGGGAAAATACAACCCAAGAAAATTAGCTTCTGTCAAGAAAACACAGGAGGTAATTAACCTTACTACAGCAAAACAAAAAGCAACCAAGCACACAACCTTATGAACACAGCCAACATCAAACTCAAAGGATCTAACAGCCACTGGTCATTAATCTCTCTCAACATCAATGGACTCAACTCTCCAGTAAAAAGACACAGATTAACAGAATGGATATGTAAACAAAACCCAGCAATCTGTTGCATACAAGAAACACACCTAAGACACAAAGATAGACATTACCTGAGGGTAAAAGGTTGGAAGACGGCTTTCCAAGCAAATGGACCCAAGAAACAAGCAGGAGTAGCCATTCTAATATCTGATAAAATAGACTTTCAACCAAAATTAATAAAAAGAGATGAGGAAGGACACTTCATACTCATCAAGGGAAAATTCCACCAGGAAGACATCACAATCGTGAACATCTATGCCCCAAATACAAGAGCACCCACATTTGTAAAAGAAACATTGATAAAATTTAAACCACATATAGATCCCCACACATTAATAGTGGGAGACTTCAACACCCCACTCTCAACAAAGGACAGGTCAACAAAACAGAAATTAAACAAAGAAACAATATCTCTGACAGAGGTCATGAATCAAATGGACCTCACAGACATATACAGAACTTTACACCCAAACACAAAAGAATTTACCTTCTTCTCAGCACCTCATGGAACCTTCTCCAAAATAGACCATATAGTTGGTCACAAAGCGAAGCTCAACAGATACAAGAAGACTGAAATAATCCCTTGTATCCTGTCTGATCACCATGGAATAAAGCTGGACTTCAACAACAAAAGAAATAGCAAAAAGTCTACACACACATGGAAA
>NW_026585988.1:0-1947 GCF_907164565.1 Psammomys obesus | reverse complement strand
AAAATTAACAAACACCCTCTCCCATTTAGATTTCTCTTTGTGTCTATTAGAAGGCTAAAGTCCTATATCCAGTATGCAAAATAAATATTATTACACAGGGGAGGTGGAGATTTAGAAATCCAAGGTAATCTTTGGCAACATTTCAAGTTCAAGGTTAGCCTGTGACTCAGGAGACCCTGTCTTTAAGAGAGAGAGAGAGAGACTACTGAGACTAAGGATTGAAGATAACAGGCAATGAGAATACAGAAGTTTTCATAGTATATAGACTAAAATGAAATTATTGGATTAAGTTTTCTTACATAGGACTGGAGAGAAGGCTCACAGTTTAAGAACATGAGCTATTCTTCTAGAGGTCCTGAATTCAATTCCCAGTAACCACATGGTGGCTTGTAACCATCTATAGTGAGATCTGGTACCCTTTTCTGGTGTGCAAGCAGAACACTGTATAAATAATAAATAAATAAACCTTTTAAAAAGAAGTTTCTTTATAGACGTCACTAATCAAGCTGGGTTTACTGAATGTAAAGTCAGCCTGGAATTAATCAGATACATACCCTGTTTGAAAAGCAAACATAAAAAGCCATTAACTAATAGTAATGTTCTGTATTCTCAGCATTCATTTTATAAAGAAGACAACGTTATAAAAGCCTAATTTGCCAAATTCTTATTGTAGCTAAGCTAGAGATGTCTTGGGCTTGCTGTTCTTGGTATTTTACAAGAATGGAATGTAGAATACTGTATTTACTGACATGTCTGTTTGTGATTCTTTAGCTAAAGTGTCATTTATCTAGATTGGCCTAAAATTGAATAGTAGAAAATTCAAAAGTAAATTTTTGTGGGCTGAAGTCATACACAACTATCTGGACTTTAAACTATATTTAGCTTTTTTGTGTGATCACACTTTAAGAAAACTGCCTTTATTTTGCTGTTTCATTTCAGAAAGAGGATAAGTTGGCACGTTTAGAAAAAGCTATCAACCCTTTGCTTGATGATGATGACCAAGTAGTATTTTCTTTTGTTCTGGATAACATTGTCACTCAGAACATGGTGGCAGTTCCAGATGTAAGTAAACTTTAATGCCAAATATTGTATGGATAGTCCTAAGGGACGGAAAGAAGTATATAGGTTAAGGGTGTGTGCATTAACAGATTCTGTATAGAGGTGTATGTCCATAGCAACTGATGTGTAGTTTTAAATATCAACCTTTTGCTGTATAATTTCATTAACATTGATGGCAAATATGCCAAGTGTCTTTGAATATTAAAACTTCCTTTTGTCAGTATTTGTATTTACATTCTCTTGAATAGCTTGGGAGGGAGAAGCTGTCAACTAATAGTATGTTCTTGATGTAGAAATACTCCTACACAAATAACATTTTTATTACATTTATTTATCTGTGCATGTGGGGGAGTATGGCTGCGTGGTGTGTGTGGTCAGAACAACTTGGTTAGGTGTGGTGGTACAACCTTTCATCCCAGCACTTGGGAGGAAGAAAGCAGGTACCTACACAGTAAGGCCTTGTCTTTAAAAAAAACAATCGGGCTAGAGAGATGGCTCAGTGGTTAAGAGCACTTGGCTGCTCTTCCAGAGGTCCTGAGTTCAATTCTGAATAACAACATGGTGGCTCCCAACCATCTATATTGAAATCTAATGCCCTCTTCCAGATAGACGATTCATACACATAAATAAATTAAAATATTTCAAACAAAAAAATAAAAAAAAAAACAAAAAACCTTGGGGATTTGGGCCTCCCTTCCATCCTTTGGGTTCCAGGAATTAAATTCAGGTCACTGGGCTTCTTGGTTAGCATCTCTACTCACTAGGGCACCTTGCCTGTTCACAGAAAACACTTTGGTAATTATTAAGTGTTTGTTGCTCTTTTTGTTTTCTTTTCTTCAAATTTTATGGCAAGGCTATCATCTATCATACTGGTTCTTTTGGCTATTT